>NC_063341.1:37845783-37945413 GCF_021869965.1 Rhincodon typus
TGTGTTCATCCAGCTCTACACCTTGTTATCTCAGATTCTCCAGCATCTGCAGTTCCTGCTATATCTGAATTGAAGATTCAGGTTTAACTGATTATTGGGATTTTCCAACTGTCTTGCATTTACAGTATATCTGGCAAAATATGACTATATGTATGTAATTCTCACCAATAATAATGTTTAAACATTTTAGCCTGTGGTTTTCTATTACCTACATGACCTGCCATTGTAATTTTACGAGCCACTCTTTAAATTTTATTATGATACTCAGATGGGACAGATGGACAACTATCATTTCTCATTAGTTGGTATATGAAGTGGCCTCCATTTCCTTATTAATACTTCATCATTCAAATAATAACATACATGAGGGCATACATACATAACATACGGGCCAAGTCTTAGACCTGTTGGTAGGAGAGCATTTTGGCAGTAGCGATCATAACTCTGTTACTTTTACAATAGTCATGGAAAAGGAAAGGTACGTACAGCAGAGTAAGGTTTATAATTGGGAGAAGGGTATTACAATTCTGTTAGGCAAGAACTGGGTAACATAAATTGGGAACAGATGCTATTAGGGAAGAGCACTATTGAAATGTGGAGATTGTTTAAGGAATGCATACTGCGTGTGCTCGATATGTTTGTCCCTAGCAGGCAGGGAAGATGCGGTCGAGTGAGAGAGCCTTGGTTCTCAAGAGAGGTCGAATGACTGGTTAAGAGGAAGAAGGATGCTTATGTAAGGTTGAGGAAACAAGGAACGGAAAAGGCTCTACAGGGGTACAAGTTATCCAGGAAGGAGCTGAAGGAAGGGCTTAGGAGAGCTATAAGGGGGCATGAGAAAACCTTGGCAGATAGGATCAAGGAAAACTCCAAGGCTTTTTACACGTACCTGAGGAATAAGAAAATGACCAGAGAAAGGGTTGGGCCGATCAAGGATTGTAAAGGGAATTTGTGCATGGAGCCTAAAGAAGTAGGAGAGGTCCTTAATGAATACTTTTCTTCGGTATTCACAACTGAGAGGGACCTAGTTGTAGAGGAGGACCATGTGAACCAGGCTGGTAGGCTAGAGGAGGTCGCTGTTAGTAAGGAAGATGTGCTAGGAATTTTGAGGAAGTTGAAGATAGATAAGTCCCTCGGGCCTGATGGGATTTATCCAAGGATTCTGTGGGAAGCGAGGGATGAGATCGCAGGGCCTTTGGCGATGATCTTTTCATCCTTACTGTCCACGGGTATAGTGCTGGAAGATTGGAGAGAGGCAAGTGTCATTCCCTTGTTTAAAAAAGGGAATAAAGATAACCCCGGAAATTACAGGCCAGCTAGTGGTGGGCAAATTATTGGAAAGGGCTCTGAGAGATAGGATTTATGATCACTTGGAAAGGCACAGTTTGATTCGTGATAGTCAGCATGGATTTGTGAAGGGTAGATCATGCCTCACAAACCTTATTGAATTCTTTGAAGAGGTGACCAAACACGTGGATGAAGATAGAGCAGTGGATGTGGTATACATGGATTTAAGTAAGGCGTTTGATAAGGTTCCCCATGGTAGGCTCATGCAGAAGGTAAGGAGGCATGGGATAGGGGAAAATATGGCAGATTAGATTCAGAATTCGCTGACCCTTAGAAGACAAAGGGTGGTAGTGGATGGAAAATATTCAACATGGTGCTCATTTATGAGCGGTGTACCACAAGGATCTGTTCTGGGTCCTCTCCTGTTTGTGAATTTTGTAAATGATTTGGATGAAGGAGTGGAAGGGTGGATTAGTAAGTTCGCAGACAATACGAAGGTGGGTCGTGTTGTGGACGGTGTGGACGACTGTTCTAGGTTACAAAGGGACATTGATAGGATGCAGAGCTGGGCTGAGAAGTGGCAGATGGCGTTTAACCCTGAAAAGTGTGAGGTGATTCATTTTGGAAGGACAAACTTGAAAGCAGAATACAGGGTTAACTGGAAGATTCTTGGCAGTGTGGAGGAGCAGAGGAATCTTGGAGTTCATGTCCACAGTTCCCTGAAAGCTGCCACCCAGGTGGATAGAGTTGTTAAGAGGGCGTATGATGTGTTAACTTTCATTAATAGAGGGATTGAGTTCAAGGGCCTTGAAGTTATGCTCCAGCTATACAAAACCCTGGTTCGGCCACATCTGGAGTATTGTGTCCAGTTCTGGTCGCCTCATTACAGGAAAGATGTGGAAACGTTGGAAAAGGTGCAGAGGAGATTTACCAGGATGTTGCCTGAAATGGAGCAAAGGTCTTATGAGGAAAGGTTGAGAGATCTAGGGCTTTTCTCTTTAGAACGACGAAGGATGAGAGGTAACTTGATAGAGGTGTACAAAATAGAGGTATAGATAGAGTAGACAGCCAGAGACTTTTTCCTAGGGTAGAGGTAGCTATTACGAGGGGGCATAGTTTTAAAGTGAGTGGAGGTAGATATAGGGGAGACGTCAGAGGTAGGTTCTTTACTCAGAGAGTGGTTGGGGCATGGAATGCATTGCCGGAGAGGGTAGTGGAGTCAGCCTCATTAGGGGCATTTAAGCAGCTATTAGATAGGCATATGGATGATAGTATAAGGTAGGGGTGGAGGTTAGATAGACCTTAGGATTAGGGTAAAAGTTCAGTACAACATCGTGGTCCGAAGGGCCTGTACTGTGCTGTACTGTTCTATGTTCTATGCATTATTTCTGATTCAATGTCTGACTAAACCATTTGGCATAATTCTTTAAATTCTGTTTTTTTTGTGATTGACTAAACATATCAGCCTGACGCTTTTTAACTTCATCCTTTTTAGGTAATTTTTGAAAATTGTAATGTTGCTAAGACTAGTAGGCCTGAGTTATAGGGAGAGGTTCACCAGGACAGGACTTTATTCCTTGGCATGTAGGAGAATGAGGGGTGACCTTATTGAGGTGTATAAAATCATGAGGGGCATAGATAGGATTGAATGTATATAGTCTTTTTCCCAGGGATGGGGTATTGAAAACTAGAGGGAATAGGTTTAAGGTGAGAGGGGAAAGATTTAAGAAGGACCTGAGGGGCAACTTCTTCACGCAGAGAGTGGTGCATGTATGGAATGGGCTGCCAGAGAAAATGGTTGAGGCAGGTACAATAGGAACATTTAAGAAACATTTGGATAGGTACATAGATGGGAAAGGTTTAGAGAAATATGGACTAAATACGGGCAATTGGAACTAGCTGAGTGGGCACCATGGTCAGCATCGATCAGTTTGGCCGAAGGACCTGTTTTCGTCTATGATTCTATGACTCTATTCAATAACTGATTTTTCAATTCATTACCCTGTTTCATATCCCTTTCTTGCTGCCTAATCTTATGAGCCAGGGATTTAACCACAATATAATCAGAAAACAATCCAAAATATTCCTCCTGTATCATTTCAATTTCTTTTACCCCCACTGATTGTTCCACCACCCTTGGTGAAGCCAAGGTTCCTGAACCTCCAGGGAATTTACTGAAATGTCAATTCCATCCTGAGGAATTTGTTTCACTACAACCTTTCCAGCTGAGACTGAACCAGTGATATACAAATTTTAACATGATTAACTTGCAACTGTATAAATTAAGTTATCTTCAGGATCATTTTAAATGATTTTTATGGACTTGAGCAATTAGATTTTCAACACACTACCTGTGGACAAGGCCTAGTCAATAGAAAGTAAAGCTAGGCAAGGTGTAACATGGCCACCTGATCCAACAATACCTGCATAGGTGACTGCCCTTTGTATGACTTGCTGTTACAATTTCCCGACGTTCACTAATTTCTGGGGACAGAATAGCATGCATGAACCATACTGATAGCAGTGTCAATTTCTATTCCCTAATTGTTGAATTGGAAGCACATGTTCAACTGAGGAGACTTTGATTCTGTGCTGACAGAACCATTGCGAGAGTACTATGTAGATTTTGTCTAAATATTTATTTTGTTTTGAATTATTTTGTGGTAATTTTCACTTTCTACTAATATGCAAATTGCCTGTGAGAGCATGGTATCACAACCTGATGTGAAAAATTGCAGAGAAAAATTCTTTTAAATTATTTATTCATACTAAAAGATTTAATTTTTTTATTACAAGATAATATTTGAATGTTAGCATCATAAGTTAGGATTCAATACAAAGATAGCAGAGTTGCAGATAACAAGGTACAGAGCTGGATGAACACAGCAGGCCTATCTAGGCCCGAAATGTCAGCTTTCCTGCTCTTCTGATGCTGCTTGCCTGCTGTGCTCATCCAGCTCTGCACCTTGTTATCTCAGATTCTCCAGCATCTGCAGTTCCTGCTATCTCTAGCAGAGTTGCATAATGTTTTCTGTTATTTCTTTCCCTTTTGTAACACGATGGTACTGCATGGTGCTATACAAGATTGAGCAACTTTCATGAAGGTTACTGAGATTTATAAATTCGGTTTAAACAAATATTGTTGGCTATTGACCTACAATCATTTGACATAGGCATGCTGAACACTCTGATATAGTTCAAGATGAGTACCAAGTTGTTTCCATTATGTTATCTTTTGAAAGTCCGACAAAAGCTGTTTTGTAAGAAAATAAACCGATGTTTTACAAATGTCATTTGCCAACATAAAAATCAACCACAAACTATATGTCTAACTGCAACTATTTCATAGCCAAATCTGCTGAACTGCCAAACTTAGTTAGAAAAGAGCTAATACAATAAGAATTACAAACTTAACTTTTAAAACATTCTCAGAATCTTATCACTTGCATTACCCCAAACAAAATGATTCAGCTATAAAACTAATGGATGTAGTGCAATGGTGAGATAAATATTCTGTTACATTATTTCAGCCCTGGTTTAGTGGTAGAATGCTCTGGTGAAATTATAACCCACTGAAAATTCATCCACTTGCAGGGAATTAGATTCACGTTTTATCTTCTTTTGGCTAAGGGTCAATTTTGTCAAATTTCATGGAGGGTTTCTTGCCAAAAGGCCTGGTGGGATCTCTTGCTGTATATCATCAAACTCGCCTCATTTACCGACCTGTCTCTTTGGTGCTGCCTCACCCAATTTTAGGCCCATACTATCACTTACTGTTCCTGGAACAACACTTCACTCGCAGGATACCCAGCATCTCTGGCACCCACACCATATTGGCCACTATGTACACAGGCAAGCACTGGAATTTCAAAGCTGTTCTGCTTAGTGATGGACAATCGTTCTGAACATGTTGGAACAGGAGAAAATGATGCAGAGGTTCTCTGACAGCGTCTTGGAGTCAATATGGACAGGATGGTACAGTGGAAGGGTGCCCTTCTCCCAGAGGACCGGCAGAAGGGGCCTTCAGACCATACTGTGGCAACCTGGACCGAGGTTACCACCCATGTCAGTGCAGTTTCCATGGTACGGAGAAATTGCCAGCAGTGCCGCAAGAAGGTCATTGATCTACTCTGCTCTACTACGATGCAACCTCTCATTCACTTTAGCTCTGCGACTGCACCCACCTCCCACCAAGTGTCATGCTGTACCACTTTCATTACTGCCTGCAACATCTTCCTTCACTTGCTTTCACTCCCCGTCAACCACCCACATCACTACTGCATCGTCTCTGTTCACTCGCCCAGGACCTCTTACCATCTTTTGACCACCTGCACCAGCACCAACAGCCATACCAGCTATTTTCATCTCACCCAATCCCTCCCTTTCTCTCATTCCAGACAGAAACAGCCTATAAGAGGGTGTGAACAGCCAAGACAGTTGGAGGCAATACTCGACACCAGCCTTTCACCCATTGCGCAGAAAGAATCATGTTCCTTGAGGAGAGAAACCAAGAATATGCCTGTGGGGTTGCAGAGACATCCATGACTCAGCAACAAAATATGTATTATTCTTCATTTCACTGCAACTCACATTTACCCCGCTGTCAGTGTCATTTGTTGCACACTACTTCCAACCATTGGCCTTCTCTCCCTTGTGTTTTACAAATACGAGCCAGATGTCTACACGCCTAGTGGAGAAATTACTGGTGTCCCAAAAATCATCTTTTTGACCTTTGAGGAAGAGAGTGCCAAGGCCTCAAGGGAGACATCAGCATGGGTCCCTCTTGTACCGCTCACCTGCTTAGATACTGACCTGGGTGGGAGTGTCATGTTTAGAATGTTTGGGAGCACAAGCTGGTGAGCACCTCAGGGCAACAGCTCTGCCACTGGCCCAGTTAATAATGCCTTCCAAGGCTAATGGGATCTACTGCCAAGTAGGCTCACTCCACCCCAGCTGCACAACCTCTACATTGATATATAGTGGATAGGAAAGAAGGAAGCCAACCTTTTGAGTGCACTTGTTGACATGAATGACAGCGCACGGTATATGAAGTATTATGTTTGTATAAATGTTACTAGTATAATGGTACACTGTTTGTTTGAAACTCTGTCTAGCCCCTCTGTCTGTAATTATGCCAGCATTATGCCTAAATTAATTCAGAATGTTCTGTAGATGGATGTTGTGTTGAGAACCTAGTGCTGCATTTGGAGGTAAGATGAACATATAAAGGTCAACAGGTTCTGCTGGTACCATTACCCTCCATGGTCGAGCATTCATATTCTTTGCCTGGCTCTGTATGTGCCAAAGTGTTGGGACTGAATGAAGAGGTTAGCAATGTGTGGGGCAGACAGCTGTATAACACACAGGGAGACAATGACTTAGTATAGTCAGGGATTGGTGGAGCCCATACGTCAGTGTCTTGTAAATTGTATGGGTCTGTGCATCATATTCTAAGCCTCTAAAGGGCTTCACATCAGTGGGTCTTGCATTGCCATCCCTCACTGGTTGAGACATTTATCCCACCCACTCCAGGTGTGGTCACAGCCAGTCTCCTTCCTTGACTCAGAGACAGAAGCTATCCCCTGTAAATGTGGTTGAAGACCCCATTAAACAAACCCCTGACTGAGGTCGAGCATTGATACAATTCAGCCCATTCTTCCACTGAGGCTATTGCAAAGCTGACAACATCCCTTCTGAAGATGAGGTTCTGATACTTAGATTGGTCTGGGGGTCGTGTCTTGCAGTAAAGTCCAGAGTGTCCCACATAATCCTAGCATGCTGTGCTCAGCAATAACTAGAGCACGAGATGCGATGGACACTGGATAACTGCGGGATTGACAGCAGTCTTCCAAGTAGGAAGATAAGGACATTGAGCTGTAGGAACATCACCTTCAGCATGAGAAAGCAGTACAGAGTCAGACACAACAAGCAGACCGGACTTAATTGACTCAGAGATAGCAAAAACTACGGATGCTGGAGTCAAAGACAACACAATATGGAGCTGGAGGAACACAGCAGGCCAGGCAGCATCAGAGGAGGAGGAAAGTTGACATTTCCGGTCTGGATCCTTCTTCAGAAATGGGGACGAGGAAGGGAACTGGGAAATAAATAGAGAGAGGAGGGGTGGGACTGGGGAAGGTGGGTGGGATGGTGATAGGTGAGTGTAGGTAGGGAATGGTGGGGATTGGTCGGTGGGATGGTGGGGCAGATAGGTGGGAGAGAAGATGGACAGGTTGTGTCAGGTCAAGGAGGCAGGGGTGAGATGGAAGTTTGGGCATGGGATGAGTCCGTAGGTGGGGAGATTTTAAAACTGGTGAAATCCATGTTTAGGCCATTGGGCTGTTGGGTCCCAAGGTGGAATATGAGGTGCTGCTCCTCCAGTTTGTGGGTGGTGTCATTGTGGCACTGGAGGAGGCCCAGGATGGACATGTCACCCAGGGAGTGGGAGGGGGAGTTGAAATGGTTGGCAACCAGAAGGTGTTGCCGTTTGTCACGTACAGAGCGCAGATGCTCTACAAAACAGTCTCCGAGCCTCTGCTTGGTCTCAACGATGTAGAGGCGGCCACATCAGGAGCAACGGATACAGTAGACCAAGTTGACAGATGTGCAGGTGAACCCCTGTCTGATATGAAAGGTTTATTTTGGACCTTGAATGGAGGTGAGGAGGGAGGTGTAGGGGCAGGTGTAGCACTTCCTGCAGTTGCAGGGAAAGGTGCTGGGTGTGGTGGCATTAGTAGGGAGTGTGGAGCGGACGAGGGAGTCATGGAGAGAGTGGTCCCTCTGAAAGGCAGATAGGGCTGGGGAGGGAAATAGCTCTTTGGTTGTGGGGTCGGATTGTCAGTGGCGGAGAATGATGCATTGGATGCGGGGGTTAGTAGGGTGATATGTGAGGACAAGGGGGATTCTGTCTGTTGAGGGGGGAGGGGATGCGAGGACAGAAGTGTGGGAAATGCAAGAGATGCAGTTGAGGGCGTTTTCGATCATCGGAGGGGGGAAGTTACGGTCTTTGAAATAGGAGGGCATCTGGGACTTAATTGACACATGATTCCAATAGATGAGAGCTTGTTGTTGCTCACAAGCCAAGCTGTCCCTGTTTGCTCCCAGAAGCAATTGCAACACTTTTTGTTGTTTTTATTTTTTTGCTTTTGCCCATTTTTAATAACAGTTAATGCCTTCAATGTTTGAAGGCTTTCCAGCAATGTGATGTTCTCAGATTGGGCAATTGAAAAGCCAATCTGAGTAGCAGGGAAAGCGCAGCACTCCTTTATACAGGGTTCTAACATGGTACGGTGCTAAGGATGGATGGGCTGTGTAACTTGAATCTTGCAGCTACAGTTACAATGACAGTAGATCAAACAGGCAATGATGTTAAATAGTAATACTTCTATGAGTGTGAACTCATTTTTGTAATGAAATGTCAACTGTGCCACCTGTGTGCCCTCAGAGCTTTTGTTTTCATTTATTTCCCACTACGTACAGTGAAAGCCTATTCAGTGCCGGCAGCAATTCACCTGGTACATAGCTGGGCTTTAAATATGGCACTGTGTTGGAAGTCCACACAGCAGAAAATACTGTCATTGCTGGTGAGGCACCAAAGCACAAATGCCCACTATAGAGTGTGCTGCGTACATAATGAGGTTAGCAAGACAAAATCACATGAGAAAACTCACAAGAGCTGACAGAGAGAAACACTCCACAAAACTCCCCCAAATTAACATAGCCCCCTCAAAGTAAAATTCTGGTAAAATAGTTTCTATATTTTTGGAATGACATCAAATTGTAGTCGAAAGTCAATCTTGAGAAGACCTGTATGAAGATGGAAAGAAGACAAGAAGTTACAAGAAGACATCAATAAATTTCCAGAATGGGCCTATAACACCACATAATACTGGAAAATAAAAATCTAAATAGTGGAGGAGCAATGTGATCTAGAAATACAAATGAACAAATCAATAAAATTTGTGACACAGGTTAACGACGCCATAGCAAAAACAGTCTGGGTGCTGGTGTTTATTTCTAGAGGGCTGGAATTGCCAAATTGAGAAGTTATCCTAAGCTTGTCTTAAAGAACCTTGGTTAGATTAACTTGGAGTGCTGTGCACAGTTCTAGGTACCACATTATCAAAGGAATATAAAGTCACTGGAGAGGGTGTAAAACAGATTTATAATAGTGACTGAGATGTGGTGTTATGCCTATAAAGTTGAACAGGCTGGCTTACTCAATGGTCAGGCAGAAAAATGCTGGTTTTCCAGGACAAAAAGCTGCCATTGACCAAGTGGTGCAGATTGGCACATTTTCAAGAACAGGATTACGTTTGAGGAATGCACTGAAGTTCATGTCATCTATCGCAAAGGCACAAAATGGAAAGGTCACTGTTCAAGGCCCTTCCACCATAGTATATTGAAACCTTTGGGCTGTGCGTAACAGAGAATGTTTGACATGAAACTTAAATGTGCATTGTAAATGTAACTCATAATAGTAAGTGTTATGAGCTACTTCATGTACTAATACTGGGGAAAATAAAATAATCTGTATCACACTTTATGTAAATTTCAACTAATACATAATATATATTTTAAAAAATGATGTACTGTAGAATGTTTTGGGAAAAAAAGATCTCAAGGGAGACTTGGCACCAAACCTAGGAGATTGAAAGCTTACCTGTTAAACAAAATAAGCACAAGAATAACCAAATTGAGAGATAACAGATCAAAGATGACAGGTGCAAGGATGATGTAATGAATGAAACAGTTTGTCAAATAAACCTTTGTAACTGTATAAATTGACTGCTCAAACATTGTACTGAAAAACCCTTACAATCATTTAAGAGAGTAGGACTTCTTACATGCTCATTTCTAAAAAAGAACATTCATTTTGAAAAAGGCATCTAACTTTCAAGGTATTTTTGGTGTCAGGTCAAGCCCTTACCCTTTACATGATGAACAGATAGGTGTCTCTTTTCTCTTGACATGTAAAGCTGAGATATGACTTAATAGAAATCTTTAAAGGTTTTGACACAACATACAGAGTATTTTATTCAGGAAGAAGAGCAAAACCTGAGGTCACCTAGAAGATAGTCAACAAGAAATCAAACAGGGATTTCAGAAGAAGCTTCTGTACCTAATGGTGAGAATGTGGAACTCGATGCCATGGAGCATGGTCAAAGCAAATACTATGGATGTATTCAAGAGAGACTGGATAAGCAAATGAATAGAAGCTAATGCTCATAGAGTTAGGGGCGAAAAGTGGGAGGAAGGATGGATTTGTGTTGTATATTATGGGTATTTCTATGGAGAATCATTCCTTCATATTCTAATTATTGATTTCTTATTGTGCTTCCTTCTTTTGTCTCTCTCTTATTTCAATTTTTCTTTCTTTCTGTATCTCACATTCTGTACACCATTTGATTTGAGATTTCTGTTCCAACTGATACTTAATAGTTTACGCTCTGTATTGTTCATTAATTATTCCACAATCTGATTGGTTATCTCCTGTAAAAAGTGCTATGGCTTTTGGATAATTGGCTGGCAGCAATTTGCACTTCAACTTGTAGAAACCCACGTACATGTACAAGTGCAAGTGTAATTTGAGGGTTTATTGCTGTTTGCAAAATATGGTCCCATGCATGTCCTTGTTTACTTGAAGTAAAATGAAAAGAAATCATAGAATTGTTACAGCATAAAACAAGTCCCTTTGATCTGAATGAGCTATCTGCAAGTGCAGCTCACCTTGTACCACTCCTCCAACTTCTCCCCACAGATCTACAAATCTTTCCTCTTCAAGTAATAGTCCAATTCTCTTCTGAAAGACATGTTTGAATATCTCCACCATACTCTCAGAGTTTATGTTTTAGATCCTAACCACTCAGCGTGTAAAAAATCTTGTGTCATTATTATTTCTTTTAACAGTCACTAAATTTTGTGTTCTCTGACTCTTGATTCCGATATGTACAGCTTCTTTCTATTTCCTCTATCACGACCAAAAATTTGGTGGGAGGAGAAAGTTGCAAAAAGGACGAGGGGCAACTTTTTTTACACAGAGAGTGGTTCGTGTGTGGAATGAACTGCCAGAGGAAGTGGTGGATGCAGGTACAGTTACAGCATTTAAAAGATATTTGGATAAGTACATGAACAGGAAAGGATTTGGAGGGATATGGGCAAAACCCAGGCAAGTGAGACTAGTTTAGTTTAGGAACATGGTCAGCATGGACTCATTGGACTGAAGGATCTGTTTCCATGATGTATGACTCTATGACTATGATGTTATGACCCTTCATGACTTTCAACACCTCCATCAAATTTCTCCTCAACTTACTCTTCACCAAGAAACACAATCCTAACTTTTCTACACTGTTGATACAACTGAAATTTGAATATATGAATTAGGAGCAGAAGTTGGCCAATCAGTCCTTTAAGATGATATGTTTCTGCTGTGAATTCCAAATTCCCATCAACCCCTCATAATTTTTGATTTCCTTGCCTAACAAGAATTTATTTACCTTTGCCTTAAAAAGTTTCAATGGCATGCCTTCACTGTCTTCTGAGGCAGAGAGTTCCAAAGACACAGAATTGTTGGAGATACAATATTTCTCCTCATCTCTAGCACAAATGAATGACCCTTACATTTAAAACAGAGTTCCCTATTTTTGGGCTTACTGCCAAGAGTGAACATCCTTTTATGTCCACCTTGTCATAACCATTCAGGTATTTATGAACTTCAACCAATCACCTTCACCTTTCTACCTCTGGTCGAAACAAGTTCAGCCTGTTCAAACTTTCCACATAAGACAACACATTCATTCCAGGCATCAATGCAGAAAACCTTGTCTGAACCACCTCCAATGCATTCACATCCTTCCTTAAATAAGGACATCAAAACTGCGTGCAATGTTCAAGATTTGATATCATTATTGTTCTGCATAACTGAAGCATAATATTCTTACTTGTATCAGAAACAAAAACAGAAATTGCTGGAAAAGCTCCGTTCTGAGGAAGGGTCATTGGAACTGAAATATTAACTCTGATTTCTCTCCACAGATGCTGTCAGACCCGTGAAATATTAACTCTGATTTCTCTCCACAGATGCTGTCAGACCCGGTGAGCTTTTCCAGCAATTTCTGTTTTTGTTTCTGATTTTCAGCATCCACAGTATTTTTTGGTTTTTATTCTTACTTTTATGTTAAATTCCTCACAAAACAAAAGATAATATTTCCATTAGTTTTTTTTAATTCACTTGTTGTAACTGCAATTTTTTTTGTTGCTCATGCACAAGAACAGCTCAACATACTGCAGAATTCCACAGTCATTCACCATTTAAATAAAGCTCCACTCTTTTTATTTTTCTGGCCAAAGTGAACAACTTCACATTTGCCCGCTCAAAACCTACCAATGTTGTTTCACCTCCTTGTTATGTTGTCTTTACAACATTTTATCTTTCTGCAAATTTAGCCTTTGATCACATCTCTAATGCCTTCAGAGCTTCCCAAAGTATGGAAATAATTACCAATTTGGGCAGCATCTAGGAAAGGAAGAAAGGAGTTGACTCTTATTTGAACAAGAGTTGTATTTATTTATTTTAATAATGAAAGGACGAAAGGTGCTGTCCCTCTTCCGTCTGTAACAGGGAGCAACATTTCGAAAGTTGCGTTTGGTTTGAGTCGTGCAGTTTGGCCGAGAGCAGGCACCGTACCTGACGGGACCATCCTCCATTTTCCACGGACATCCAGCTCCTGCTGCTTAGAGCCCGAGCCCGGGACCCGGGATCAGCCCCCAGCAGCAGTAACCCCACCTGCGGCCGAACCGTGCGGCCTTGTGTTGGTGTCCGGCCCCAGCCTGAGCCTTCCCGTTCCCGGTAAGATTCAGGGTGAACGTGAACAGTTCAGCGTCTCCACCGGCCAAAGGGTGCGCGGGGGGGGGGGAGGGGGGGTCCACACACCAGGGTGACCTGGGGCTGAATCCCACTCAACTATCCCGGGATCGGGGGGAATACGGGCGGGCACTGGGCCGTAGCGGGGAGGAGCGCTGGGGTGGAGGAGGGAGGATACCGGGGGCGGGGCATTGGGCTTTGGCGGGGAGGATGCGGGGCGGGGGGCACTGGGCCGTGAGGGGAGGATACGGGCGGGAACTGGGGTGTAGGGGGGATGATACGAGCAGGCACTGGGTAGTAGGAGGAGGATATGGGCAGGCATTGGGATGAAAGGGGGAGGATACAGGTGGGCACTGGATCATAGGAGGGAGAGTACAGGCGGGCACTGGGCTGTAAGGGGGAGGATATGGATGGGCTTCGGATTGTAGGGGGCAGGATATGGGCGGGCACTATGCTGTAGGAGGTGAGGATACAGGCGGGCACTGGGTCATAGGGGGTGAGGGCACTGGGGTGTGGGGGGAGGATACAGGCGGGCACATGGGTTTGGGGGGGACGATATGGGCAGCCACTGGACCGTAGGGCAGAGGATACAGGAAGGCATTGGGTCATAGAGGGCAGGATACGGATGGGCACTGGGCCGTAGGGCAGAGGATACAGGTGAGCACTGGGCCATCGAGGGGAGGATACGGGCGGGCATTGGGCCGTAGGGCGGAGGATATGGGCAGGTATTGGGCTTTTGGGCGGAGGATACGGGCAGGCACTGGGTCCTGGAGGGGGCGAGGATACACGTGGGCACTAGGCCGTAGGAAGGGAGGATATGGGCGGGCACTGGTCCGTAGGGGGGAGGATACAAGTGGGCACTGGGCTGTAGGAGAGAGGATACGAGTGGGCACTGGGCTGTAGGAGAGAGGATACGAGCGGGTACTGGGCCATGGGGAGAGGATACGAACGGGCACTGGGCCGTAGGAGGGAGGATACGAGCGGGCACTGGGCTGTATTGGGGAGGATACGAGCGGGCACAGGGCTGTAGTGGGGAGGATATGGGTGGGCACTGTCCGTAGTGGGGAGAATACAAGCGGGCACTGGGTTGTAGTGGGGAGGATATAGGTGGGCATTGGTCCGTAGTGGGGAGGATACGGGCGGGCACTGGTCCATAGGAGGGAGGATACGATTGTGCACTGGGCTGTAGGGGTGAGGATACAGGTGGGCACTAGGCTGTCAAGTGGAGGATACGGGCGGGCACTGGGCTGTCGAGCGGAGGATATGGGCTGGCACTTGGATGTGTAGGGGTGGCTGTGGTCAGAATTGTGGAGCATGGTCCTGATGTTTGGGTAAGCGATGGAGCACCCAAGTTGAATCAGTCAAGAACAAATACCGATTCTCAGAAACGCAAAACTGTATGTGTAAGATCTACCCTTTCACGCTTGTAAACATGCTTTCTTAAAAAACAAAATGCCATTCACAAAGCAGAGCGAAAATGTTGAATGTTTGAAATATACTGTATACCAAAGACACTGTGAATCTCAATGTGTTTGACAGCGTCTGAAGAGAGAGAAAATCAAAAGTTAACTTTTGTGTTTTGTCACACAGATGCTGCCTGACGCTCTAAATATTTCTAATGTTTTCTGCTTAATTAATATATTGTTTAAAAAACGAGCAACTGTGTAGAGTGATGTGATATTTTGCATATTTATATTTGCCTTTTTATCTACACAGGTTCACACTGGATGTTTTTATCCAGTGGCTTGACGATGAGGCAGTGCATTTACAGTCTTATTTGCTGTTTTTGTTAAGGATTGGCAATAAGGTTGTTGAGTTTGCCTTCATCCTGCTGCATTCATTTAGACATCCTTTAGTTGAGTGGTTTGTCATACAGTAAACTTGGCAATACAGTTAATTTCCTGGACCCATACTGTAGGACACCACATAAATTGAAACAGTTCTAGTAATGCTGAATTCTATTGAGAAGAACATGTCTAATTGCTCCTTGAAAGTCACGAAGGCTTCTTATTGCACCTTGTATGAAAATAATTTATTGCATATCCTTTTACATGAAAAATCTCCTACATTTCATGTTTTGACTTTAATTTGTAACTGTGACTCTTTGTGCTTAACTTCTGTAAGTGTCAGAAAGCTGATTTGGATTCAATCTATCCAAATAAGTGATAATTTAAAAGATTTCTATTATATTCACTCTGTCTTTTATAAGAGAGTAATGACCCAAAATAATCAAACTTTTGCCATGCTTCATTCCTTTACAGTGGCACCTACATAGGGAGTACACCAGTGATGTGTTAGAAGGCAGTGACATTAATAACCTGTTAATTAATTTTAATTGTTTTATCTGAGAGAGGATTGGTATCTGGACAGCACCTTAACTACTATTGTGTGGTCTTCAAATGTCATAAGACCATTAAAAAAGTAGGAACAGGAGTAGGCTGTTTGGCCCCTCTACACTGCTTCAGCATTCAACAGGAGCGTGACTGATCTGACACTGCTCATGTACAATTTCCTACCGTTTCCCTATAATCCTTGATTCTCCTACTGATTAAGAATCTCTCTCAGCCTTAAATGTACACAAGGACTCTGTTCCCACAACTGTCTGTGAAAAGAAGTTGCAAAGACTCAGAACCCTCTGTGAGAAGAAATTCTTCCTCGTCTCAATCTTAAATTAGTACCCCTTAATTCTGAGACTATGGCCTCTGGTCCTAGACTGTCCCAGAAGGGGAAATATCCTCTCAGCATTTACCCTAAGTCCCTTAAAAATCGTATATGTTTCAATGAGAATCACTTATCATTCTTCTAAACTGCAATGAGTAGAGTTTCATCCTCTTTAGTCTTTGCTCATAAGACAGTCCCTCAATACCAGGGATCATCCTAGTGCTCCCTCTCTAACTACCTCCAATGAAATACAGCTTTTCTTAAATGAGGTTACCAAAACTATGCACACTACTCCAGATGTGGTCTCATCAACACGTTGTACAGTTGCAGTAAAATTTCCCTTCTATGCCAAACCCCTTGAAATCAGTGTCAACATTCCATTAGCTTTCCTGATTTCCTGCTGCATGTGTGCTAGCTGTCTCTGTTTCGTGCACAAGCATACCCAAGTCCCCTTGTGTAGCAGCTTTTTGCAGTTTTTCTCCATTTAAGTAATACCTTTTCTTTTGTTTTTCCTTCCAAAATGAAGAACTTTATATTTTCCCACATTATACTCCATTTGCAATTTTTTGCCTGCTTACTTATCCTATCAGTATCTCGTTGTAAATTGTTTGTATCCGTCTTGCAACTTTCCTTTCCCTCTGTTTTTGTGTCATCTGCAGATTTGTCTATAGTACATTTGCTTCCTTCCTCCAAATCATTCGTATATATTATAAACAGTTGCAGTGCTAGCACTGATATCTGTGGAATCCCACTGGTCACAGGTCGCCAACCTGAAAAAGAATCCCTTATCCCCACTTGCTGTTTCCTGCCCATTAGCCAATTCTCTAACCGTGCTGCCTCCAACACTGTGGGCTCATCTGAATCAAAGATGCAGAAGGCACACCGTCAAAATTACTGATGGCTTATGAGAACCAAGCAGTTAAGCAACTTATTTTGTCAAACAAGATGGTTCTTCAGCTGACGATGGTAATTGCATCTGCGTAATATATATTCTAATCAGAACATAAGCAAAATGTTAACAACAAATTTTGAGGATGAAATTTCTCTTTCAACTAAAGCAGTCATATATTCAACATTTTCACACAAACATACAAACCTGAACGTGCAAATTAGAAGCTAACCAGTGAATTGCATACTCAGAAATAACTTATTTCAAAGTTAGCTTTCTCAATGTTTGTCCTCTATGGGGAGTTTTAACTTGGAAGTGTGTAGCTTCATTCCCTACTGGCACTCATGAATTTTGTATTCCCTACCACAAGTATTTAAATTTTTACAGTGGAATTTGGACCTAAAGTTTATTATCCTACTAGTTAGATGAATAACCAACTGAGTTCAAGGAGAAATATATTTTTCAAAATAAAAAAAAAATTTACTGTAATGGAAGAATCCAATGCCTATGTTTGAGTCACTAGTAATCAAGATTTTATTTGGATTGTGTAATGGCATACCAACAGAGATAATCTGTTGGTTTCCTAATGGTTGACTGATTCTTTGATAGTCCAAACTTAATGTTGAGTCTGTTTCTTATAATGTGGGAGAGAGGAGATGACTGCATGTGTATTCCCTGTTGGTATGTGGAAGCTCACACATCTGCCTCCAATGATCAGAGTTGCAGTCTAGTTTTCTATTTAAACATCAGGATCTCTGAAAATGGCTTGTGATGTTGAAGGCTAGACCATCTATTCCTCAGACAGTTTGAATTCTGATGATTTGGCTATATCAACAATAACAGTTTCCATTTATACAGCATTTTTAATGTTGAAGCATGGCCCAAGGTGCTTCACTGAAGTGTACAGTAATTGGACAAAAGTTAACGTCAAGCTGAAGCAGGACATGTTGGGAAGGGTAACTAAACTTTTGATCAAGCAAATGGATTTTCAGGAGGAAGGAGGTAGTGAGGTCAAGTGAAAGCTCCAAAGGCTTGGGGTCTAGATGCTGAGTATGCAGCTGTTGGGATGCACAAATGCAGCATTGGGGAAAATGAGAATTCTTAAGAGTTTCAAACATTGGAGGAAGTTAGATGTAGGGAGTGACGAGACAATAAACACACTTAAACCCAAGTTAAGAGTTTCAGATTCTCTAGTAAAGGGAGACTGGGAATCAGTTTAGATCTGCATCAAATATGAGGGGTGAGTGGTACTTACCACTCTGAATATAGATGAATTAAAGTTCATTTTGTCCTTTTAGCCTTGATCAAGGTGGGCGATGTTTCAGAGATGGGAGCAGCCAATTTTATGATGGTTTTCTTCTTTTTCTGAGCAGAAAACTTTTTTTTCATTTAAGATGTGGTTGAGACCAGCAAATTTGCATTCTAATTTGTTATTTGTTACAGGCAATACAAGAAAGAATTTGACATTGGAAATATGGAAGTCAAACCCAAAGGTGAGTTGAATTATGTGTTTGAAAGATTCTGGCAAGCATTTACGTTTTTTGTGAAATTCTAAACAATTTTTCCTTTTTTTTAAGATTATACATTCCTGAAGGACAACTATTCCAATTCAGTGTTTCACTTGACCCGGGAACACCTTGAACTGCTGGTGATCTGGTCACATTGTCATGGTAACCAATGCTCATTTACCCCAACCTGGAGGGAGATTGTTGAAGAACACCAAAATGGAATCCTGGCTATTTTATGGGAATGTGAAGCTGGTCATTCCTACCATTGGTGGACTGGAGGCATGTGTCAATTACCTTGTGATCAAGATAAATCCAGAGACCAGCTGCCTTTGAAATCCAAGCAGTTAGAAGATGTCTTAGCATCAGCTGTTCAAATAAGAAAACCGCATAAAATTAAGACTACAGATGGTGATTTAACAAAAGAAACTAATTCATTTGATGGCTCTTGTAAGCCTTTTCTACCTACTGACAATAAAACAGTCCGGAATGGAGCTTCAGTTGCTCAATTTCCTTTGACCCATCAGTCTTGGAGAGAAACTGATATGCTCGATAGTGACAAAGGGAAATTAGGTGCTGATGGTACAATGGGTGAAACACAAGCTGGCAAGAAACCAGATATCCTGCATATAAAAACTGAAAAAGAGGAGATCTCAGAATTTAATGACCAATGTGTAATGAAAGATGAAAACAGAAGTCAAAGTCGAGAATTGAAAAAATATCACTTGGGTAATAGTTCCTTAGTTGTAGGACAATCAACTGGACACAATCTATCTCCAACTGAGACATGCAGTATATCAAATGGCTACAGAAAACGGACATCATCAATTGATGATCAGTGTTCTGGTTCATCATTAATGTCTCATTATAATAATGGCAAAGTTCACATTGCAGAACTACACCACTCCCCCCATCCTATATCAAGAGGATCTTGCTTAACTGAAAGTTTGGTAGAGAATACCATGAAACCATCAGATGTGTCACCTGGAGAGTACTGCACTGGGTCAGCCAAGCTGGCAAATCATGACCAAAATGGATCGAATCTAGGACCACTTTTAGATTCTGAATGTGTCAGGCCCTTAACCTGTAATCGTGTAAATTCTGACATTGACAACCCTGAATTACAGTATCATCCTTCAGAATCATCTGGGCAAGAGGGAGTTTTAGGTAACAACATTTTTAAGATTCTGTTATTGAACCAAAGTTTTCCATGAGTGATTCTGTATTTTGTAATTCTGAGTTATTGTGTACAGTTTTGGTCTCCTTACCTACGGAAAGATATACTTACCACAGAGGAGTTGCAGTGGAAGGTCACTAGCCTACGCCTTGGCAGGCAGGAATATCCTGTGAGGGAAGATTTAAGGAGACTAGGCCCATGTTCTCTGAGTTTAGACAAAGGAAGTAATCTCATTGAAACATACAAAACTGTTAAAGAGCTCAACAAGGTTGATGAACAATGTTTCCCTGGCTGATCAGTGGAATGGGGATGTGGTAGGATAGTTCAAAACCAGGAACAAAGTCTCAGTTTAAGGGGGTAGATCACTAGGTCTGAATTGAAGAGGAATCTCTTCACCTTGGGCAGTGAATCTTTGGAATTCTCTACACCAGAGAACTGTGAAAACTTTGAGTCATTGAGTACTTTCAAGACAGAGATCAATAGATTTATAGGTATTAAAGACATCATGGATGTGAGTATAGTGTTGAAAATGGTATTGACATAAAGATCAGCCATGAGTTAGTTGAATAGTGAAGCATGCTCAATGGGTTGGTGGCAACCTTCTGCTCCTAATTTCTGTGTTCCTATGTTTTCAATTAACTTGATGTTTTAGTAACCATGCAAGTATACTGCATCTTGTATCTTTTTTTCTTTTTAATTGACAAAATAATGTATTTTCAAAAAACACATCAAACATATTTGTGAGCCTTCATCCATTCTTGATAGTTTTATCTTCAAAAAAGATTTATGCTATGATGTTAGATAGGCAACTAAAGTTTTGTTTTTATATTGATTTATAGAGTCATAGAGAACTACAGCACAGAAAAAAGGCCCTTCAGTCAATTGCATCCATCCAGTATGAACAGCCTCCTAATCCCATTTAATCCCATTTTCCTACATTTGTCCCATACCCTTGTATGCCTCGGCATTGCAAGTACACATCTAAGTACTTCTTAAATGGTGAGGATTTTTGCCTCTGTCACACATACAGGCAGTGAGTTTCAGAATCCCACCACCCTCTGGGTGAAAATGTTTTTTCTCACATCTCCTCTAAACCTTCTGCCCCTTACCTTAAACTTATGCCCCTGGTCATTGATCCCTGCATCAAGGGGAAATGTTTTTCTCTATCTACCCTATCTATGCCCCTCATAATTTTATATGTTTCAGTCATGTCCCCTCACAGTCTCTTTTGCTCTAAGGAAAACAACCCAATCACTTTTCATAACTGAAAGTCCCTTACCCAGGCAACATCTTGGTAAATCTCCTCTGCACCCTCTCCAGTGCTGTCATATCCCAGCTATAATGTGGATTCCAGAACTGCACACAATATATTAATTGTGGCCTAACCAATGTTTTATACAGTTCCTTCATAACCTCCCTGCTCTTAAACTCAGTGCCTCAAAGGCGTGTATACCTTTTGCCTTCTTAACCATTTTATCCACCTGTTCTGATAACTGAAAGGGACTGGTGTTCATGCACACTATGGTCCTGCTGATGTGTGGTACCTCCCAGAATCCTACCATTCATCATGTATTCCCTTGTCTTGTTTGTCCTACCCAATTGCATCACTTCACGTTTATCTGGATGAATTCTATTTGCCTCTGATCAGCCCATCTGTATCCTCTTGTAGTCTAAAGTCGTCGTCCTCACTATTTACCACCCCAACAATTTTTGTATTGTTCTAGAACGCCATGATCAACCCTCCTACATTCAACTCTAAATCCTTCATATAAGGCAGAAATACCAAGGGTCCAACACTGATCTCTGTGGAACCCCACTGGACACAGGCTTCTAGTCACAAAAAAACCTCTCGACCATCACCCTGTGCTTCCTGCCATTAAATTAGCCAAATTTCCTTGGATACCATGGGCCGTTATCTTTGCTATCAATCTCCCATGTGGGAATATATCAAAAATCTTGCTGAAGCTCAAGTAGAGACTACATTAAAAGCATTGCCATCATGTGCACAGCTGGTCACCTGTTCGAAAAATTCAGTCAAGTTGGTCAGACATTACCTCCCTAATAAAACCATGCCGACTATTCTTTATTAATCTTTGCCTCTCCAATTGTAGATTTAAGTCTGTCCCTCAGAATTGCTTCCAGTAATTTCCCCACCACCCAGGTTAGACTGACCGGTCTTGAATTTCCCGATTTATCCCTTGCTCCCTTGAACGTCGGTACCACACTAACTGTTCTCTGGCACCTGTCCTATGGTCAGAGAGGAATTGAAAATTTATGCAAGCACACTTGCCTCACTCAACAACCTTTGGATACATTTTATCCGGCACTGGAGATTTATCTACTTTTAAGCCTGCCAGACCATTCACAACCTGCTCTTTGTCTATGCTAATTTCTGTAATTGTATCTCAGACCTTCTCCCTGGGTTTTCCACCCACACAAAAATAAAAGGATAGTGATAGTAGGGATTTCAACTTCCCCAACATTAACTGGGGTAGTCATTGCGCAAAAGGTTTGGAGGGAGAAGAATTTTTAAAAAGCATCCAGGATGGCTCTTTAAGCCAGTATGTAGAAGGCCTTACAAGACAGGGAGTAACCCTCATCTTAACTTTAGGTAATGAAGCTAGGCAAGTGGTATAAGTGACACCACACATAAATTACCACTGTGGACCTGAATGGGTCCTACTCTTTCTCTTGTCATCCTTTTAACTTGAATGTACATTTTTTCTTCTATTTATTTGTGGAATGTGGACGTCGCTGGCTGGCCAGCATTTCTTGCCTGTCCCTAGTTGCCCTTGAGAAGGTGGTGTTGAGTTGCCTTCTTGAACTGCTGCAGTCCTCCTGCTGTGGGTTGATCCACAATGCCATTAGGGAGGGAATTCCAGGATTTTGACCCAGCGACAGTGAAGGAACAGTGATATATTTCCAAGTCAGGATGGTGAGTGGCTTGGAGGGGAACTTGCAGGTGGTGGTGTTCCCATACATCTGCTGCCCTTGTCCTTCTAAGTGGAAGAGGTTGTGGGATTGGAGGGTGCTGTCTGAGGATCTTTGGTAAATTTCTGCAGAGCATCTTGTAGATAGCACACACGACTGATACTGAGCATTGGTGGTGGAGGGATGTGAAACAACTTAGGATTTTCCTTTAGTTTACTTATCAGTATCCTTTCATATTCCCTTTTACCTATCCTAATCTCCATTCTAAGTTCCCTCTTGCACATTCCTGTACACCTTGAGAGTTCAAAAGAGCAGAAGTCCGAGGTATCTTCCATAATCCTCCCTTTTTCTCTTAAACCATTTCTTTGATATCCAGGGTTCACAGGATTTGATGGTCTCACCTTTTTTTTAATTGGAACGTGTTGGCCCATATTTCATTCTTGATTGCATCCCACTGTTCTGAGACAGTTTTACCTGAAAGTATCTGCTCCCAGTTCACTCTGGCCAAATCATATCTGATCTTCTCAAAATCAGCCTTCCCCCAGGTGAGAACTTTTATTTCAGGCCCATCCTTGTCCTTTTTCATGCAATCTTAATTCTAACAGAATTACAATTGCTGTCTGCAAAATGCTCCCCCACTGATACTTCAGCCACTCGCCCAGCTCCATTCCCTAACATTAAGTTGAGGACCACTCCCTCTCTTGTAAGGCCTTCTGCATACTGGCTTAAAGAACTGTTCTGGATGCCTTGTAAAAATTCAGCTCTCTCCAAAGCTTTCTCACAGTGACTACCCGAGTTAATGTTGGGGAATTGGAAATCCCCTCCTAACACAAACATATTAGTTTTACACTTCTCTGAGATATGCCTACACTCCTGTTCTATTTCTCTCTGTCTGTTAGGGGACTGAAAGTACATTCCCAGCAATGTAATTGCTTTGTTTTGGTTTTTAAGTTCCACCCATTTGGGCTCATTTGAGGGGCGTTCTAAGGTGTCATCCCTCCTTAGTGCTGTAATAGATTCCCTAATCAAAATTGCAACACCACCTCCTTCACTGTGTTGCCCGACTTAGAAGTATTTGCAATGTATGTAGAACAATGCAAACTGTTGTATTCATGAGTATATTTAAGCAGGGTAGAATATTACCCTGCAATATATATTTTACAAAAATAATGACCGTGTCAAAGTGACTTAAGTAGAACTTGATTTCATTTGTTACCCCACTGTCAAATTTTCTGATAGTAAATAAAGTTTCATTGACATTTTATTGCTTTACATTTTTTATTTTGGATAAACTGCTTACTTGCCTTATTTCAGTGGGAAAGGATTTTATTTCTTTCAGAAATAAGTGGAATATTCCACATTTCCCTGTTTGTTCAATGAGCTGATAAAGTGTTAGAATCAATCAGATGCAACACTGATGACATGCCGACTGCAGAATTAGGCTGCCAGCAAGATTAGATATTTAAACAGTCACAGTTATAAATAGCCATTCCTTGCTGATGAAACATGGTGGACCTGTATGAAGGTGCAGGATTTTACCTTTAGTTTTATGTTGAAAAATAACTGAAAGGGGAAAAGCATAACTTGATGCTCAATTTCTGCCACTTTTTGTTTTAATATTTCGGGGATGTAAGTGCCACTGGCTAGGCTAGCATTTATCATCCATTACCTGGCACCTGTCTGGAGTAACTGAACCATTAGTTTGAATGAAGGTCTCATTTAGAAAACTAAACTACTGTCAGAAAGAAATAGCAGGATTGAAATTGATTTAAATTCCAATAAATATATGTACTCTTAAATCAAGATGCATTTTAAGGTCTTAATCTGCATTGATTGTGCTCAATACATCAGAGATGTAAGATAGTTTGTTATGTGCTTATGCAAACTAATGTGCAATTAAACCTTAACATTACTCTGATATAAATTGTTTCCTAAATTTGTTGAGTGTGAATGCTGCAATCGACATTACCAATTTATAATTTGAGACCTGAAATACCAGCTAAAATTTTAAACAATGTAGTTTCCCATACGCTATTCTGAATTAGCTCAGTTAGCTGGACATTTGGTTTGTGATGCAGAGTGATGCCAACAGTTCAGTTCGTAATGTAGGAGCAAATTACTGCAGATGCTAGAATCTGTACCAAAAGCAAGAACTGCTGGAGATCACAGCGGGCCAGACTACATCCGAGGAAAGAGAGCAGGCCTACGTTTTGAGTCTAGATGATTTTCATCAGAGCTCTGATAGAAGCAAAATCAATTCAGTTAATTTTTGTCACAGGCCACAACTTATCATTTTGACAAGGAATCTTGGGTTTTTTACATTTTTAAACTAATGTGAAGCTCTGAAGTCGACAGTGTAGAACAGCATTGCGATTGAAAATTGTAGAATATTCTGATTAATAGTTTGTGTCAAACCTAGATTTAAAAATACTTTGATTTATAACAAGTATAGTAAATAATGTAAAAAATGGCCCTAACAATGCCTCATTTTTGTATTGCCAGAGTTCCTGCACACTATTTTGAAAGCTGATGTAGTGGATGAAATCTTCTCAAATGTTCGTTTAGCAAATGAATCTGATGTCGAAGTTTTGACAGAGAATCTTAGTGGAAAAGAAGACTTGCTGCTGGATTCTGGAGTCCAAACTAATGCAAGGTTGTATTTTAGTGCTGGTGGATGGGCAGCAGTTTTGGCAACACTTGAAGTGTTGGGAAGTGAGTGAGCCTTCACGTTTATTATGATTTCTAACCATTCTGTCTTCAATGTACAGTACAAATTTTCTCTTGCGTGAAAGTTGCAGATGAAATAAAATTCTGCGTGGAGTGTCTTTGACTCCTAAGTTGCACATTAGATGCCATAGCTTTAAGCAGGCATTACTTCAAAATTCACTGTCGTTACAGCAAGTTGAGGAACAAATACTAGTCATATGTTATGTGCTGAATTTTATCAGAAATCAGCTAATTGTCACTTCTGGTGAATTTCTCTCTGTGCCCCCCTGAGTTTTATCATGCTATCCCAATCTTGCTTGATTACCTATGACCTACAACCAAATGGCTCTCCTCTTGTCACATTCTCCCACTCTCCACAGGCAGAAATACACTGCTGGAATCTTCCAAGAGTCTTGGCACTACCACCATTTTTAACATCTAGCCGTGCACCTGTTCAAATGCTGGCAGTTAGGCAGTTACAGTGCACTGTTCTGTCAGTTCCTCCAGACATGTTGGATAAAGGGAAATTTGTACCTCACTATGCTAATTTGTACCTCACTTTGCCAAGCCACGTGGATAGAAGGTGTCCATGGTTGCTGCCCATGGAGCTGCCCTGAGATGTTGGTTAAAGATTGCCTATTGTTAAAGATGGATGGCTTGAGGAGCAGGTGGTGAACTGGAGTCACCAGGTTTCTATACTCACTTTCATTGTCAGGAATTTCCACTGTCTAGTGTCTATTTTTGGGTGGGAAAATGGGAAACTGCATAACAATGAAGTGAGAGGATGTAATAATGAGAATGTAAATTCAGGCTTGTCCATGCAAATAAGCTTCTTACCACTGCCTAGCAAGAATTCTGTCTTGTTGTTCAGCACTTGATTGGCAAATGGGACATCTTGCTCTTGACGTCGGGAATCTTCTTACAGTTAATTGCAAACAATTCTCCAAACTTTCTCACTAATGCTCTGTCATTCAGTGGCTGGTGAATTGACCTCATGTTATGGTCTAGAAACAGGGCAAAAAGGAGATAAATACTATTGAGTTGGGATAGTAGAGTTAAGCTGATGGGTCAGTGTCAATAGACAGAGAGGCTATTTATTTCAGAACCCCCTTCCCCTCCCCCTTTTCTGGTGAAGGGTCGAGGCCCGAAACGTCAGCCTTTCTGCTCCTATGATGCTGCTTGGCCTGCTGTGTTCATCCAGCCCTGCACCTTGTTGTCTCGGATTCTCCAGCATCTGCAGTTCCTACTATCTCTGATTCAATTTTAACCCCACTGCGAAGCCTCTTCTAAGGATGCCTAGCCTGAAGAAGTTACCCTCCTCCCTCTGGACAAACCTCAGGGGATCTCTCTCCCACTGCAACTCTCTCGTACCTCTCCACCTATCCTCTCCTCTATCCATCTTCTATCCGCCTCCCACTCTCTCCCTATTTATTTCAGAACCCCCTTCCCCTTTTCTGATGAAGGGTCTAGGCCCGAAATGTCAGCCTTTCTGCTCCTATGATGCTGCTTGGCCTGCTGTGTTCATCCAGCCCTGCACCTTGTTGTCTCAGAGAGGCTACTTTGTTTGGTTTCATTTCCCCATATTTGATTCCCTTACTGATTTAAAAATCCTTCTACATGTATACTTAAAAAAAAAACTAATCAATATACTTAAGAGTTTCCTGACTAAATTATTTGGAATACTCTTAGCACAAACTATTCTGTTTACCTGATATAATGTATGCTTTCATTATCTATAGTAACAAACCAACTTATCTAAGCCCATTGAATCTGGTTGCATGTTCACAGGAGAAAAGTGTGAGAGATGTCCAGTGCTAACTGGGGGTACTACTGGAGTTTGGTTTGTTAAGAACTTTACAAATATTCCCCCAGCTGGAATATTTGGGCATCGACTTGCAAGGTTTGCAGAGAGGAGAAAGAATCCCAGGTCCCTGTGATGATCTGTCTCTGGATCATCAGACTGACTGATCCAATATCAATCCTGAAATTCTGTGGGTTTGTTGCCTCTGGTATTGCATTAAAACCAAAATATACAGAAGCAGAAGTAGGCCATTCGGCCCAACGAGTCTGTTCTGCCATTCAATGAAATTGTGGTTGATCAGGTAACCCACAACTCCACTTCCTGTCCTTTCCCCATAAACCTTGATTCCCTTACTGATGACAAATCCATCTATCATAGCTTTGAATATACTTAATGACCAAGCTTCAACAGCTTTCTGTGATTTAAAAAAAAAATCCATAGACTCCTTACCCTCTGGGAGATGAAATTCCTCCTCATCACTATCTTAAATGTGCAACCCTTTATTCTGAGATTATGCCCTCTAGTCCAAGACACTCCCACAAGGGGAAACGATCTTTGCATTTACTTTGTCAGGTCCCCTGAGAATCTGGTATATTTCAACACAATCATCTCTCATTCTTCTAAATTCCAACGAATACAAACAGTATCTTCTCAACTCCCTACCTATGATCCTTCCATGAACTGCCTCCAACGTCAACGTCAAAATATCTTTCCTTAGATAAGGATCCCAAAATTGTTTTCAACAGTGTTTCAGCTGTGGACTCATTTGTGCCTTGTGTCGTTTTAGCAAAACCTTCCTACTAAAGCAGTTGTTGTATTAATAATTTAAATATTCTACTATTTCTTTGCATATAATTTTCTTGTGTAGTGTCATTTACAAGTACTACTTCCAGTGAGAAGTTTTATAAATCATAACTTGAGGACCACGGGGCTGATTTTCTGACTATTGCCAATGTGAAATCTCAATCAATCCAGGCCATTTTTCACACGATTATAGACACGAATGCTTCTGAGCACTCCGGCTGAATGAGGCGCTGAAAGGAAATATCAAACTTACTGCCTTAAAGGAAATTTAAAAGAACTGCAGATTTATTAAATTGTACTCTTGCTTTCGATCATTAAAAATCCATATGATACCTCTAACAAAAGTTTGAGCTAACATCAGTCTCAAACTAAATCTATTTCACTTTTTCCTCATGAATAGCCTGGTTGAAAAATTGCATAAATTAATTAAGGCATTTGATACCTTTGTATAAAAAAACTTTTCAGGTTAAAGAAAAATATGCAAGATGGTAGTTTTTCTGATAACAGTATTCCTTATAACAGCAGCGCTGGAAAGGAGCAAAAGTGAGCAAGATATGGAAGACAGAATAACAGAAGGTATCTAATTTTAAAAAATAAAATGCATCTTCAACTGCAAGATTTGTTTTCATAAGTAGATTGGTTGAATTCTGCATTCTCCCCACTATCCTGGCTAATACGACCAACATTTTAATGCTGTTTGTGAGACTTTACAATGTTCAAATTGGTTGCCACATTTCCTATATTAGAGCAGAGTTCACATTTTAAAGTACTTGTTAGTTAGCTGTGAATCCTCTTGGAAAGTCTAGGGGTTGTAGAAGGAATAACAAAAGTCCTTCAAGACTTCGTGACTTTTTATTGAGTTGTAAATTATTTAATGGCAGCAGAAATCAAATGAACTGGTCTAGCCAGCTTTATATGGATTTTATAATGTCCTCAAAGTGCAGGATTTTTACGACATATTGGTTTGGTGGTTAGGGTTTTTCAACTCTAGTGTTTGAGAATTGGTGTTAAGAGACAGTTTTGTGCTGTTGATCTTACACGCAACTAGCTGGAGTTACATGACAACTACTTGCCCATGGAGTGAACTGTTTGCTAGAAAGCCATAATACAATTTGTAAATCACCCTAACTATTGATCTTAGGGCACTGTATTTGTGGAAAGCCTACCTAATCACATCTGGAGCATAAATGAGATTTTCCACAAACATTAAGCCTTCCTTCTCAGGGAGAAATGTTATGCAGTTGGCAATGTTGTGTTGGTAATACAGGAAGTGATCGTGCAGATGTAGTTGTGAAGGAAGTTTGGATTTCTTTTTACCAATTTGCTAATTCCACTATTTCCTGTTCTAATGTGACAGTTTTATCCTTGCCTTACCCATTGTAAAGCTGAGAAGAAAATTTGTGTCCTGGATATTCCTTGGAATATGAATTTATAGATAGTTTTTTCTCTAAAGAAAACTCTGATGTAAATGGAGATATTTCTCCATTTAAAACAAATACATTAGTATGAATCTGACTCTGAGAATTATTTCTGCTAATACCATGACAGAGGTTTTGAAAAAAAAGGAATGCAGATAGACAGTAAAAGTTATATCACAAGATTAGTGGACAGAGGCCCAGACTAATGCTCTGGGGACATGGGTTCAAATCCTACCATAGCAGCTAATGGAATTTAAATTCAATTAATACAATAAAAATGGACCTGAAAGCTAGTCTCGGTAATAGATAGTAGTAAAAACCCATCCGGTTCGCATTAAAGTTCTTTAGGGATAAAAATCCTTATGGCTCACATATGACTTCAGACCCTTAGTAATGTGGTTAACTCTTAACCAACCTCAGAAATGGCCTAGCCAGCAACTAAGTTTAGTGGCAATTAAGGATGAGTAACAAGTGGTGATATCCCATGAAGATATATTTTTAAAAATGCACCTGTTGCAAAGTATAATTTTAGATCTATACATTAGTGGATCTTTTGATATAAACAAAGAGGCCATATTCAATCTGAACTACATTGCTTTGCTTATAGTCCTTTTCTTCAGTGCTCTGGTTTCGAGTCTTGGTTGCAAAAGGAAGGGTGTACCCACATTTAGTGGGTTTTATGTTAACATAGCAATGTATTTCTAGAAAATGTGAATATTTTATGAGAACAATTTCCTTATATTAGTTTTTAACTATTTTATAATTAAGTTTCAGATTCAGGACCAGAGTTAATGATTGTGAATCCATATCCATCTTGTAATATGCTTAATGCAGCAGCAATGGATGAAGGTACAGTTTATTTCTTAAAAATCACCCAACTAGGAAGTTTCAAATTTAATAATATAGAGTTAATTTATGGCAATCCTGTAATATTTTTCTACTTTCAAAAATTTTGCAAAATCACAAATCTATCAAGATACCTTTAAAATAATTGCTTTTTCAGAATGTTGTGTGCAATATTTACAATGATATTTTAAGTTTATTTTGTTAAAGTTTTGTACGTAAATCCATTTAAGAAGGAAGGTTGAGATTATATCAGCAATAATAAACATAATATTGGTAGAAATATAAGGTTGAATAGTAGGAGGAAAATTTACCCTTAGAGGATTTCTTTGTCATTGATGTGCTTGGTAAACCTAGTTTCCCAATTAAAAAATATAATTTGTTCATAATAATTTATCTTTGTTTGATAACAGTTCTTTTATCCTAAGTAGAATATATGTCAAATTCAAAATAAGACCATAAGATGCAGGAGCAGAAGTAGGCCATTGAGCCCACTGAATCTTCTCTGCCATTCATTGCAATCACGGTTGATGTGATAGTCTTCATCTCTCACTTTTCCCCATTATCCTGATTCGCTGACTGATTAAAAATCTATGTCAATGTATGTATTTATGTATGTATGTACTTAATGACCCAGCCTCAATACCCAACTGCATAAAGAATTCCACAGATTCACTATCCTCTTGAGAGAAGAAATTCCTTCTCATCACTTGGTTAAATGTGCAAACCAATATCTTGAGATTTTGCCCTCTGGTCCTAGACTCTCCCACAAGGGAAAACAACCCTTCTGCATCTACCCCGTCATGTCCCCTAAGAATCTTCTATGTTCCAAGAAGGTCACCTCTTATTCTTCTTTTCCAACGAGTACAGGCCAGTCTATTCAACCGCTCCTGATAAGACTGGCCCTCCATACCTGGGATCAGTCTTGTGCATCTTCTTTGAGCTACATCTACATGATATAGCTTTCCTCAGATAAGGGGGCAAAACCTGTACACGGTATCACAGCTGTGGTCTGACTGGTGCCTTGTATATTTCTAACAAAACCTCCCTACTTTTATACTCCATTCCCTTCGAAATAAAGGCCAACATTCCAGTGGCCTTTCCTGTTATTCACTGAAAAATGGGCTATTATCGTATTAAGTAGCCAAATGTGTGAGACCTAATCCAATGCCTTCTGAAAGTAGATATATATTGCATCTACTGCTTCCCCCTTATCTATCCTTCTTGTTAACTCCTCAAAGAATTCTAGAAAATTTGTCAGGTGTGACAAATAACGGAAGCCCTTCATGAAGCCATGCTGACTCTGATCATATTATGTATCTGTAACTTCTGTGTTATTACTTTATAATAGACTCTAACATTTTCCCAATAACAGACATTAAACTAACGGGCCTATAGTTACTTGTCTCCTTCCCTTTCTAAATAAAGGTACTGCATTAGCAATTTTCCAATCCTCTGAGTCATTTCATAAACTGTAGGGATTCTTGTAAGATAACTAACCAGTGCATCCACTATTTCTGTAGCTACTTCCTTTTAATATCCTAGGATGTAATCTATCATGTCCAGGGGATTTATCAGGCTTTAGCACCATCAGTTTCCCTACCACTTTTTCTCTAGTATTAATTATTGTATTGATTTCCTCTTCACATTTTGTCCCTTGAAATATTTAGTAATTTTGGAATGCTATTAGTATCTTCTACTATGAAGCCTAATGCATTGTATTTAATCAACTCCTCTGCCATTTCCAGTTCCTTATTATTATTTCACCAGCCTCATTCTCTAAGGAGCTTGTTCTCTTCGGCTGCCCTCTTTCTTTTTATATATTTAAAGAAGCTCTTGTTGTCTGTCTTGTATCACTAACCTTTATATAATATTTTAACAGGCATCTGCAACTTTGTAATTGTCCATTTTACTTTCGCATTAATATTCTGACAATAAACTATATAGCTTATTAATATGTTGAAGTGTTTAAACAGTTAAACTATTAACACAATCAAACCTCATTAAAAAATATCTAATTTGTATAGATTAGCAACATTGATTAAAATTGCTTTATTAACACTGAACTAAGTACTGATCACATATAGGAAGATATAGGAGAAATCATTAAAACACTTATTGTTAATGACCTTTCCCTTCTCAAGTAAATTTTGATTGGATGAGACAGATGGTTGTGTATAATATTATTTTTAATAATCAGAATATAGGGGAAAGACTGGAACACTGGAACTTTAGTCCTATTGAGCTTCAGTCATATTTTAATGAGATGAAGTCACCACAGGTATTGTAGATATGAGTGTGTTTTCCAGCAGGCCCACATACTGATTCACGTTTCCATTCATTTCATGAGAGTCAAGGATTACCAAGTTCAAAGATAAATAAAAGTGGATTTCATGATCCCATCTTAGTCAGTTGTAGTTTTTTACTGCTTCCTCAGTTGAAAATCAGAAAATACCTAACACCATTGCTTTGTTTTTATTGCAGAACAAATTGTTGTTGCCCATGTACCTGCTTTGCTCCCCTCAGCAGATGACAAAAAGAGAAAAGTTAAATATCCTGTAACAAAGGGGGAGATTAGGAGACGTATTATCCCTCCTGAGAAAATGTCTAAAACAGTCATTAAAAGCTACCTAAGGCTAAGGAGAGATAACCGCTTTGACATTCGCCAGCTTCTGGATCTGCCTGTGACTGGCTATGACCGGACTCTACACACATCATTTACTCGACTCTGTGAAGGAGAAGCAAAAACACTGACTGAAAATTTTCATCAGCTCAACCTTGGGTACTTTCCTGTCGATGAATGTGCCAGCACGATAGCAGAGCACGCTGCAGCTTCAGAAATATATGCAGCAAGGCAAGTGGCAAATCTCTGTATTTAATTGAGAACAACTCAAGGTAATTAGCTAATGTGAGTTCAGTGTTGGACCATCACAAGAAGACCTGAGTATGAATCCCAAGCTTGGCTGACTTTTTTATTCACTCAGGAGGTGAGTTTTATCATATATAGCTAATTCCCTAGTAGGAAAGTGGGAGTGAAAACTGTTCTTGGCAGGTGGAGAAGTGGAAGTCCTTCTTTTGTTTTCCCTTCCATTCATGCAAAGTGCTGAAAGATTTGCATTGATGGCACCCAGCAGACCTCCAAGCCTTCGCTCAGTCAAAAGAGTGTCGAATATAGTTTGAAAATATTATAATTTTTAAATACAGATGATTAAATGCTACAAAGTTTACTTTTTTTAATCTAAATTTTATCTGGAATAAGTTGGAAAGATGAAGAGCCCTTTATAACTATTCACTTTTATCTATTTAATCACAACCAGGTTTGTTTTAATACTATTACTGTAAAGTAAATTTCTAGAATTCATAAACAATGTACAAGTTAACATTTTATGAGCAAATGAAATATTGAATTATTATGCGCAGTTTACAATAGTGAAATTTTCAAAATAACAAATATTTTCTATATACTGCTTCCAAACTTGATTGGAACATCTGAGTTGCATTGTATTTTGCGTGATAGTTTCAATAAGTCTTTCTAATTATATTTAACATCAGAACTTGTTTTATTAATGAAAACAAACCAATTTCTGCATGATTGCTTCCAGCTGAAACTTCAGTCTTCGCAAAGCTGATTTATTGGGGTGTCTGAACCTGCTTCCTTCCTTCCTTCAGCAAATGATTGAAGCAATTCAGGCATCCTAGTTGTCCAATTTTAAATTGCTTCAAGTGAACCATTTTTAATTTTATTAAAGTGATGGGATTTTTTATTTTAAATACAAATTGAGTTTGTATTTTGGAACATTTTTGGTTGTATTTTTTGATCTGGTTGTATGTGCACGTTGTGATTGGCTCATATCAATTATGAACTTCCTGATTGGAGAAATAGTAGCCCCTCACATACAATCCAACAAAGGCAAGTTGGTGACTCAACTGTGCCACACATCAAATATTTATAGTGACTTCCTCAATTTTGAAGGGGCTTATACACCAATGTCACTCAGAAATTATGTTCCTACTTATTTTCACACATTTTTATAAATATTTGGCAAATAATTTGCCTAAAGAAAGAACAGGTACTGAATCAAGTAGAAACATGGGACTTAGCTGGATATATTCTGAACGCCAACTTTTGTTAGGGCCTTTACTGGAGTGACCAGCTCTACAGCACTAGAATAGCCAACAGAATTATATAACTGTCTTATAAAGCACAATTTGCAATCTCACCGTCAGTGTTTAGGGATGGCTAATATGAATAGCTGAAAAATTTATACTGATGCATTTAGGGTTTTTTTTTCTGAGGTACTGTGAGTGAAGAGCTTCTTGCACTTAATCTAGCCAACTGACTCTATTTCCTAATGTGATACTGGGTAATCAAAACACAAAAGATATTATTTCTCCCTTGTTCATATGTTACTTCGATAACTTTCAAAAAATACATATAAGGTCAAACATGAAACTGTTCTTGTCAACAGATAAATAACTAGATTTTAATAATGTCTCACCAGAACCTTTTTTTTGAAGTGGATGTGCACTTGGTGGGAGTAAAGACTGATGTATTTAGGTGGAAATTACTTTAGCTGAAATTTGGACTGGTGTCACATCTTTAGAACTAAATTTAAGTACAAAGTAAAACAACCTTGATTGCATTTTCAAAGATTTCAAAATTTCTGGTACAGTTCTAGTCTATACATTTCCATTTTATCACGTTTGGGATATTATTTAAATGATTTACCAGACGTCCTGAACTAAAATTATTTGCAAAAGGCAATCTTTGTCAGATTTTTTTCAGCAGTGAGGGACCGCATATATGTATGTATGTGTGTATGGATAGGGCTTTTTTTTCACGTGTTAACATTATGGCTTACTTCAGGAGCATTGTAAACAGAAAATTAGGGCAATAATGTCACATGAGCAACTCTGAACAAAGGAAAATAAACTGCAAGGGCAAGCTCGTGAGGAATATAAAAACTGACAATGAGGGCTCTTTAAATATATAAAAAAGAAGAGAGAGGTCAAAGTGAACATAGACCCTTTAGGAAATGAATTTGAGGAGACAGTCATAGAATCATACAGCATGGAAACTGACTCTTTAGTCCAATTCGTCCATGCTGACCAGGTATCCTAAACAGAACTAGTCCCTTTTGCCTGCATTTGGCCCATAACCCTCTAAACCCTTCCTATTCATGTACCAGTCCAAATATCTTTTAAATGTTGTAATTGAAACCGCCTCTACCACTTCCTCCAGCAGCTAATTCCATATACGCACCACCCTTTGTTTGAAAAAGTTATAGAGAACAAGGAAATGGCAGAGGAGTTGAACACACAGTTCGCTTCAGTGTTTATGGTGGATGATAGCTCAAACATCCCGTTAATACTAAAGGATACAGGGAGAAACTACGTACCATTACCATCACTAGTGAAGTAGTTTTGACAAACTAATGGGGCTAAAGGCAGTTAAGTCCCCTGTCCCCTGGCTTGCATCTTAGGATCCGAAAAGAGGATACCAAAATGATAGTGGATCCATTGGTTGTAATTTTCCAAAAATCCTTGGATTCTGGACAAGTACCAGAGGATTGGAAAACTGCCAATGTGACACCCTTGTTCAAAAAGGGAGGTATAAAGTGGGTAACTATAGGCCAATCAGCCTAATATCTATTGTTTGAAAAATATTGAAATTGATTATTAGGGAAGTAATAGAACATTTGGAAAATTGTAATCTAATTGAACATAGCATGACTTCATAAGAGGGAAATTGTATTTAGCTAATTTATTAGAATTTTTCGAGGAAATCTCATCCAGAGTGGATAGGGGAGAACCAGTAGATGTGTTTTATTTGCACTTGCTGAAGGTATTCGACTGGCACCTCACAAAAGGTTAAGTCAAAAGATAAAAGCCCATAGTGTTGGAGGTAGTATATTGGCATAGATGGAGAATTTACTATTGATGCAGGAAACAGTGAATGGGCCTAAGGAATTCTTTTCCAGGTTGGCGACCTATAAATGATGGAGTTCCATAGGGATCGGTGCTGGAACTGCAGCTGTTTACAATATATATTCATGACTTGGAGGAAGGATATGAATGTACTGTGATCAAACATCACAAAAATAGGTGGAATGACAAGTTGCAAGAGGGGTACAGACAGTTTACAGAGAAATATTGAGAATTTAAGGAAGTGAGCACAAAGTTTCCAAATAGAGTATAATGTGGGAAAATGTGAGGTTGTTCATTTTTGAAGGGAGAATAAAAGAACAGTATTATTTAAATGGAGAAAAACTGCAGAAAGCTGCAACACAAAGCAACTTGGGTGTACATGTGCATAAAATATAGAAGGTGCAGCAGGTAATTAGGAAGGATAACGGAATGTTGACTCTTATTTAAAATAGGTTGGAATATAAGGATAGGGAAGTCTTAGGTGTAAGATTTACTGCAGACTGTACAGTGTGTTATAATAGTGGGTTGTTTTTGTCCCCTTATTTAAGAAAAGATATTATTTACTTGGAAGTAGTTCAGAGAAGCTTCACTAGGATGATCCCAGGCATAGTTGGATTGTCTTATAAGCAAAGGTTAAACAAGCTGGTACTCTACTCATTGAAATTTAGGAGAATGAGCAGTGATCTCATTGAAACATATGGGATTCTCAAGAAGCTTGACATGGCAAATGCTGAGAGGATGTCTCCCTACACAGGAGAGTCTAGGATCTGAGGGCACAGTTTCAGAATAAAGGGATGCTAGTTTAAGACTGATATGAGGAGGAATTTGTTCTGTCAGAGGGAATCTCTTGCCGCAGAAAGCTGTAGGAGCACAGACTTTGTGTACATTTAAGACTGAGATAGATGGACTTCTGATCAGTAGGGAATCAAGGGTTATGGGGAAAAGGGCAGGAGAGTGGATGTGAGGTCTGTCGTCAATCAGTTACGATCCTATTTAATAGTGGAGCTGGTTCAACGGGTTGAATGGCCCTACAACTTGCCTATCGTCGCAACAGGTCCATGGCAAATGCCATCACGCTAGCCCTACGCAGGTCCACGGCAACCTCCATCGCCCTGGCCCCATACTCGTCCGAGAACATCTGGATAACAAGGACACCTATGACAGACTCCTATTTATTGGCTTTGGCTCCGCCTTCAAAGCCATAATTTCAACCAAACTCCTCTCCAAGCTCCGAGCTCTAAGATCTGCTCCCGCCTCGGCAACTGGATCTTCGACTTCCTGACCCACAGACCTCAATCAGTAAGGATAGGTGACAACACTTCCTCCATAATAATATTCAACACTGGTGCCCCGCAAGGCTGTGTAACTCATCCCCTTACTATACTCCTTATACACTCACAACTGGTTGGTCAAATTTCGTTCTAACTCCATTTACAAATTTGCTGATGACACCACTGCAGTGATTCGGATCTTAAACGTTGTGACGGAGTTGATGAAAGAGAAAGAGCTTAATGACATGGTATAAAGACAACAATCTCTCCCTCAATGTAAGCAAAATAAAGGAGCTGGTCATCGACTTCAGGAAGCAGAGTAGAAGACATACCCCTGTCTGTGTCAATGGTGCTGATGTGCAGGTGGTTGAAGCTTCAAGTTCGTAGGAGTAACGATCACCAACAATCTGTCCTGGTCCATCCATGTTATCGCTACAGGTAAGAAAGCACAACAACGCCTCCAATTCCAGTGAAGGCTATGGAAATTTGGCATGTCCCACAATGACTCTTACCAATTTTTATAGATGCATAATACAAAACATCCTGTCCGGATGCATCACAGCTTGGTGTGGTAGCTGTTCTGCTCGAGACTGCAAGAAATTACAGAGAGCTGTGAACATAGCCCAGCCCATCACGCAAACCAGCCTTCCTTCCACTGACTCCATCTGTACTTCCTGCTGCCTGGGGAAAGCAGCCAACATAATCAAAGACCCCTCCCACACCTGTTAGACTCACATCCACCACTTTCGTCGGGCAGAAGATATAAAAGCTTGAAAACATGCACCAACAGATTCAATAACACGTTTATGAGACTTTTGAACGGACCAATGAGCTGAGGAGTGGCAGATGGAGTTTAATTTAGATAAATGTGAGGTGTTGAATTTTGGTAAGGCAAACCAGAGCAGGACTTATGCAGTTAATGGTAGTGTTGCCTAGGGGTGCGGATGCATAGTTCATTAAAAGTGGAGTCGCAGGTAGACAGGGTGGTGAAAAAGGCATTTGGCACGCTTGCCCTCATTGGTCAGTATATTGAATATTGGAGTTGAGATGTCATGTTGCAGTTGAACAGGATATTGATGAGGCCACCTTTAGAATACTACGTTCAGTTCTGGTCTTCCAGCTATTGGAAAGATGTTGTTAAACTTGAAAGGGTTCAGAAAAGATTTACAAGGATATTGCTGGGATGGAGGATTTGTGCTATAGGAAGATGCTGAATAGGCTGGAGCTATTTTCCCTGGAACGTTGAAAGCTGAGGCATGACCGCGTAGGGGTTTATAAAATCATGGGTAATTAGGGTAAATAGACAAGGTCTTTCCCCAGGGTAGGGGAGTCCAAAACTAGAGGGCATTGGTTTAGATAAAGGGGAAAGATTTAAAGGGGAGCTGAGAGGCAACTTTTTCATGCAGAGGATGGTGCGTGTCTGGAATGAGCTGCTAGAGGAGGTGGTGGAGCAGGTACAATTAACAATATTTAAAAGGCATCTGAATGGGTACATGAATAGAGTAATTTAGGATATCTGGTCAGAGCAGACAAGTTGGACTGAAGGGTCTGTTTCTGTGCTGTATAACTCGATGACTGTATAACCTTTCATACATTAAAGTTGATTTTTCTCTGCCCCTTCTCTGTAGCTGTAACACTATATGCTTTATTCAGTTCTGTTAGCCTGATGTACATCTGTATGGTATGATTTGCCTGGATAGCACGCAAAATAATACATTTCACTGTATCTCAATACATGTGACAGTAATAAAAATGAAAAATCAAAAAGTTAGTAAAGGGCATGGTGCCTCCACCTATGAGCTAAGTTTTGGTCCAGAATATGTCATATTGCATTTGTCCTTGTTTACCATAAGGTTGTGAGTGTCAAAAGCCTTATTTTCAAATCTAGAAGGATTTCTAGAAGAAAATTGAGAGAAGGATAGTGATTGTTGATCTCTCAGCAGAGTCCAAATGAGTTAAGTAAGTGGAGTTGGAAGACGGTTTGTGAGATTAGCCCACAAGGTTGTTGAAGAAGGAGGTTGGGACAATTGAGGTTGCTCTCCATGAGGCACAACAAGTATCTTGATGATGCTGTGGGGGGTACTTGTTGGCTACTCCAATGGCTAATTCATACCTGGCATGAAAATAGAAATGCAATAAGGTAATGATGTATCGTGGTATACTGAGGTAGAGACTGAATGAAAGGTAAAATTACGAGGTGACGGGAAGGAAGGGGAATGAAAATAAGGGCTAAAGAGCATCAAAGTGGAAAAAATATAGGGAACTAACTTATCTTAGTTCTAGAGTAATAGGCAAACATGAATAGCTATAGAGGAAATTCAGGTTACGTAGCTATGGTAGAGATAGTTGCGACATGTCTTAATTGTGAAGAGAGGACATGAAGAGACAAGGAAAGAGAATCCAGAGATAAAGTCTGAGAGATGAATATGGGATTGAAACATAGAATATAGGACCAAGAATAACCTATTTGACCCATCAAACCTATGCCATTATTCAACATGAACATGGCTGATCCTCTATTTCAATGTTATACCTGTGCTGTGTCCAGAAATCTATCTTTCTTTCTTGAATATATTCATTTGATTTGACCTCCACTACCTTTTATGGTAAAGAATTCCACAGGCTTACAAACTTCAGTGAAAAAATTTCTCATCTCAATCGTAAATGATATATACTGTATACTGAGACAAAAATCCCTGCTGCTAGAGCCCCCTCCCAGATAGGAGAAACATCATCTCTGCATCCTCTCAGAATTGTATGCAATTTCAATGAGATCCTTCTTTCATTCTTCTCAGCTCTAGTAAAAACAGACCCATTGATCCAATCTCTTTTCATACAACAAAGCTGTCATTACATCCTGGTAAACCTTCACTTAATTCTATCTATGGTAAGTATAACTTTTCCTTGGGTAAGGAAACCAAAATTGCATGCACTATTCCATGTGGGTTCTAACCTAGGCCCTGTACAGCTATGTGGAAACATCCTTGCTCCTATACTGAAATCCCTTGCATGCAAGATCCACCTGCATAGTTGCATTCAATGATGGGTGTACAAGGAGACCCAAAGTCCCTTTGTACATCAACATTTACCAACATATCACTGTTTAAATAATATTCTGTGATTCTGTTTTCCCTATTGATGTGGATGACTTCACACTTACCAAATTGTACTGCATTTGCCATGTATTTAACTTAACTTGTTAACTTAACACTTAACCTATCTAAATCATCTTGAAACCATTTTCTCACCACTCAGTTCCTCCTAGTTTTGTGTTATTAACAATCTTGGAAATATTGCATTTAATTGTCTCATTCAAATTGATGATGTATGTTGTGAATAGGTGAGGCCCAAACATTGATCGCTGTGGTACTAGCAATATCTTTCCTTCCAAAAAGACACATTTATTGTTACTCTTTTGGTTTCAGTCTGGCGACTGATTCTCAATTCATGTCAATGTAAGGGTGACTTTTTTTTAAAATTTGGGAATAAAAACCAGAAAATTGAAGTTTGGATTACTGGTTGTTTTGTTCCCAACTCATAAGGAAAAGTAAAACAGAGTGGTCTATTACTTTCTGCCTTGTTGCCAATGTTGTTGCCCATGATATTTCCAGAAAAAAATCCAGTTTGTCTCATTGCCGTGTCCTTCCTATGTGTAGATGAATCTGTATATTTAGATTAAAAGTGAGGGGTATAGTTTAAGTTTATTAATTAGTAATCTGTTTTTACTGCATATTGGAAGATACAGTTTGTTATAATTTTTTTTATTATCTTGTTCATTGAAGTTTGGTGTACATTTCTTCATATTTTAGATGTGTGACCTTACTAAAAGCTTACTGAAATCGAAATAGACCATATCCACTCATTCTTCCTTCTCTATTCTACTAGTTACATCCTGAAAGTAACTGTAGATTTTTCAAATATGATTTACCTTTCATATATTCATATTGATTTTTTTTCTAATCCCATTGATATTTTCTAAGTGACCTGTTAATACATTCTGTGTAATAGACACAATAATTTTATCTACTACTAGGAAGGGTAGAGATGAGATTTACATTTGCATAGCAAGTTATGATGATCTGAAATGCACTGCTTGAAAGGTTGGATACTGATTCAGTGGTAACTTGCAAAAAGAAAATTGGTTATATACTTGAAAAGCAACTGTTTGCAGAGCTCTAAGGAAAGAGCAGTGGAGTAAAACTATTTTGATAACTGTTCCTAAGAGGTGACATTGGCACAGTAGTCTGAGTGGCCTCCTCCTGTGCTGTATGATTCTATGAAACAAAAATCAAATGTTTAATTCTCCTGTCTGAACATGCCTAGCCTTGATGAGTACAAAGGTTTACCAAAAAAAAAATCTTATTGCATATTTTGATTTTATCAGAACCCAATTCCTGCACTTGACTACAGACAAATATGCATTAAACTTTCCATCAAACTTGATTTGGTGAAACATTGCTAATGTTTCTCAATTTAATTATTCCCTCACTCACTTCTTTATCCCTCGCCATTTAAGATTCTTAATCTAGACATATCGACTTATCAATGACAAATAATAATCAACAAGTAGCTATATGTCATGAAAACTGCATGCAGAAGGCAGATATATGAAAAAGTAAAATTAATGAAATGTGTTGTTAGATGTTTTCTCAGTTGGTTCTGTTTTGACTTTTTGACCACATATGAGCATAAGCATTAAATCCACCTTTGTCATGTGAAGCTCAGTGTTTATTATTATTATTACCTTTTTTTTCAATGTCAAGTAAATCATTGCCTCAGTTGAAACACTAGAAAGATATTGCTTTCCTTTGAGTTGTGATTCCACATTCCAGGAAACACGATTTGTCATTTGATTTTTGTTTTAGAAAAGTGCATCCAATGTAGCAACTGTGAAAGAACCTACAAACTTTTCACGTAGGCTTACCAAATTCTTTTATTTTCTCCAGAAAGGTGATTGAAGATCTTGACACAATCATGGACAGTTTTATGTGGCAGGAACATCCATATAATTTAATCACACATGGATTTGGTCCTCAGAACATCAAGGTAGTTTTGGACTTGATAAAACTACTTCTGCGAGAATCGCTACGAAAAACTGCGTCCTGATGCAGGCAAAATAAAATCACTGGAATTTGTAGGTTCTTTTTCAAAAAAAGCTATGTAATAGTGGAACTTATTGCTTTTAGTCTGTTTATCCTGTTAAACTTGTGTGTAACTAGCTTTGTAAGAATATTTACAGAAATGTTGTTTTATAATGTAAGTAATGTACAGTAGCCCCCCTCTATCTGTAGAACTTTTATGTACAAATTGGACTATGGTTGGAAAATAGGCATCTTATGAGCTTTATGTTGGAGCATTAGTAAAGATTATGTATATATTAGAGTTATAGTGAGTGGCTACTGTACTTCACAATAAAACATTTCAAGAAAAATGATAGTGGTGTGTAATGTGAAATGTTTACATGAAACAAATGAACACCGCTGTTAAATAAGAATTTTAAAAATATATACACGTTTCATTTAACATCACAAATTTTACTTTTGTTTAAAATTGTGATTTCATGTACAAGTGTTTGCAAGACACCTAACTAAAAACACCTCTGACAGCAACAACGTACCATTACCAAGATAGCGAAGTCACTTTCTATTCACTGACATGTAATTAGCATGGAACTGATTGAAATATATTAGAAAGAAAACTGGAAAACACCTCTTTAGTTCATGGTCAACATACGAATAGGTATCTCCCTGTCCTCGGGTATGTTCAAACCCTCTAGACTGTTATCCCTATCTAGTCCCACCTCAAGGTAGCAGCTTCCTCCTTAAACAGAAGCAAAACAACTGCCAGTCTCCTGGCTTGGCTGCATTTGTTCTTTCATTGGACATCTCTGACTCCAATCACCCGTTTCATTAAGGGCATAGCAATGTCTTCCCTTTATTGTCTATGAGAGAGAAAGAGGCCTCACCAAAGTCCTGTACAGAAAGTAATAATCATACAACATGAAACAGACCCTTCAGTCCAACCAGGCCTTGCCGACCATAATCCCAAACTAAACTAATCCCACCTGCCTGCGCTTGGCCCATTTCCCTCCAAACATTTTTTATACATGTACTTATCTAAATTTCTTTTAAATGTTGTAACTGTACCCGCATCCACCATTTTCTCTGGAAGTTCATTCCACACATGAACCACTCTGTGTTAAAAAAAATTGCCCCTCATGTCTTTTTAAATCTTTCTTCTGTCACCTTAAAAATATGCTCCCTAGTCTTGAAATACCCCACCCTAGTGAAAAGATACATGCCAGTTACCTTATCTATACCACTCATGATTTTATAAACCTCTGTGAGGTCACCCCTCAACCTCCTACGCTCCAGTGAAAAAAGTCCCAGCCTCTTTTTATAACTAAAACCTTCCATTCCCAGCAACATCCTGGTAAATCTCTTCTGAACTCTTTCCAGCTTAATAATATCCCCTCCTATAACAGGGCGACTGGAACTGGACACAATACTCTATAGGAGGCCTCACCAACATCCTGTACAACCTCAACAAAACGTCCCAACTCCTATACTCACAGGTCTGAGCAATGAAGGCAAGTGTGCTAAATGCCTTCTTAATCACCCTATCTGTATATGCTCCTAGTTTCTGTTCAGTTTATAATCATTTGACATTTGTGCTGTCTCTGGTGTGATGCCTGCACCAAACCATTTTCAGCTTCCCTTTCAGCAGTCTGAGAGAAATGTTGTGTTTGTGATCCCTGGACTACTCCTCATTCAGTGCAAACAACCCCCTCCTTCCCATAGTGTCTTCCTATTGGAAGCACCAAGTACGCAACATCTTTGCACTGACCAATGCCCAGACATTACTTCTGGGTGAAGCAACAGTTTACTTGTATAGTGTACTACTACTATCCCAACTAATGTTATGACTGGACAAGTCAGATCCCAGTCTGAAGTGACTTCATAAATCATATTTTATTTCAGTTTCAACAAAGTGATCTCTAACTGAAACAGAACCACATAATGCTGCAAGTTTCGCTTGAACAACAAAAACATTTATTTAAAAAAGAAAGAGTAAACAAACATTATACTTGCAACACCACTTCAAAGTTTTTTAAACACTAAAAGAATAATTGATTTAATCCCAAAGTTCTCCTTTATCAGTTGAAAAGAAAAGCAATAGCTGTTAATAGTTCCTAAAACCCACCACGGTGCAGTACCCACATTAGAATCCCTACCTCTAACACTTTAAAACAAATGCAGAAAATGCTGGGAAAAACTCAATTTAGTACTGTGATATAAAGGACCCTAGGAACAGAAATAGGCCATTCAGTCCTTCGAGCCTGTTCCACCATTCATGAGATCATGACTGATCTGTGGCCTAACTCCATATATCTGCCTTTGGTCCATTGTCACTTAATACCTTTGCTAAACAATAAAGTTGGGTGTCAGTGTCCATGCAGAGGGAAATAGAGTTAAGGTTTCAAGATTAGTATGACTTCTTCAGAATTGAAATTGACCTGAATTCTTTTGTACATCATTTTGTGCTTGTTTTTGATTTCCAGCGTCTGCAGTATTTTGCTTTTACTCAAGTTTCTAACATGTACATAATTTCACTTATGGACTAGAATTGCACATCACTTCTTCTTGAAGCTATTATACATCTGGGCTTTAAACAAACTCAGCCTTAAGGGGTTTATCCCAATGTTCTGGTCTGGGACTATCACCAACACTTTACTCAAAGGTCATCTGGTTTCACTGTATTCTTCCCTTTCCAGGAGTAGCAGTCTGTGCATGCATCTTTATCAAAGGACTTTGCAGGACGTGGCACAACTTAAAATCAAGCTAAAAATTAAATCTTTCTCCAAGATATGGATGTTTCCTGTGAGTTGAGGAGAAACTTCTTTACTCAGAGTTGTTAGCATGTGGAAAGTGCTGCGTGGGAGAGTGATAGGGGCGGATTCCATAGGAGGTTTCAAAAGAGAGCTGGATATGTATTTGAAAGGGGTAAAGTTAGAGAGCTATAGAGATAGGGCTGGAGACTGGGACTAGCTAGATTGCTCTGTCGGGAGCTGGGACAAACACGATGGGTCAAATGGTCTCTGTACTGTAAAATTCTATGATTCTATAAGCTTAAAAAGAACTCTCTTTTTTAATTCTAAAGTTAGGCCTTAGTTTTCCTTTATGGAAATCACCATGGCTGCAGAAATACTTACAAGTACTTATTAACTTCGGACACATAGCAGTCTCCCATGTTACTGACATAAAAACCAAACACCGACTTTATTGCACAGCAAAGGTATTAAGCGACATGGGTCAAAAGCAGATATATGGAGTTAAGCCACAGATCAGTCATGATCTTATTGAATGGTGGAACAGGCTCGAGGGACTGAATGGCCTTATCTTTACTTATCTTTTGATTCGCCACTCTGATCTCAAAAGTGACTTCAATTTCATACCATAGTCTCTAATCTTTTTTATTTTAGATGGTAGCTGTTGGTAATTATTCTGCTATTTCCATTTACACATCTTCTAGGCCTACCTTTTATTTCTCCATTTGACCTATCAGCATTCTCTTTGCTTTGTGCCGTTATACTTTTTATGATTAGAGGTTTATTCAAAATCAAGTTCTCATGTTTGTGAGCAGTTAAGATTAGCAAAACTAATTTAAGGATCAAACAATTGTCTCTCTTTATGAAGCTCTACTTTGAAGTTACGCATTCAGAACAGTGAAATGTGATGAAAGTTTGCAATGGATTAAGCATCTATGCATTATTTATGCATTCAAACACCGGTGTATCTGTATATATATTTTGAAAGATAAGTAAACGATGAAAGTATTAACTCACTGAAAGATAACTATCTTTCAACAGATTATCCTAAAGTATATGAGTTATTGTGCCTTGAAAAAGTCCAGTAAATGGAGAACTTTTAAATATCAAAATTTTCTCACTCTGCACCTGATTGTGAATATTGTCAAGTATTTAGAAGAGAACATTTTGGAGCACAGATATCTTCGGAGGCTTACAAACATTAGTAAATATTTCTGACACAGCATGTCCATGTCTAGTCAGTTATTTGGGTGTGTTAGATCAATTATAGCCTTTAACTACCTAAGGAAATTCTGGGTGCAGTGTGCATCCGGCCTATAACGACCTGTAGATTAAATAAAAGGTAAAGTTGCCATGTCCTATCAGACCATAGGGCTGCTTTCTCATTAGACAGAGAAATCTGGTGGTGGTTTAACCTGAGGGTCACCACACTTCAGGCAAGGGGAGAGGTTGAGAAGGAGAGTCCTCATGGTAGCTTAGCCAGTGGAGGAAATAAACCCATGCTGTTGGCATCACTCTGCATTGCAAACTAGCTGTCCAGCCAACTGAGCTAACTGATCCCCTATAGAGTGAATCATCCATTATTGGCGATGAAAGTTGTCATTGTCCTCATTTTTTTGCCACATGAAACTTCCATCACCCAGTGAATACATCCCAGGAGTTAGCTGTATTTCAACAATGCTTCTGTCTTAAGAAAGTAAGCAAAGCCCTGATGGAACATTTACTATTTCATTTATTAGAAAGAACCAGCAGCAGATCATTTTTTTTGGTAGGAGATGATACATGAATCTTGTTTCCCTGTCTATTGGAATTTCCTCATCTCAATTATACCGTTTTTTGGGCTAGCCTTGCTGATGGGAACTTCCCTCTTTCGTTAGCTCCTTAACACTAGAACAGTGTAAAGCAATGACAAAGCTGAATAACAAATAAGCTGCTCTTTGTCATGATCTTTTGCACTAAGAGCCTCTGGCCACTTCCAGCAATAAGACTACAGTCGGTTCTGCTATAACCCGATAGTTGCGTTCCTGTGCGACCGCGTTATAGAAAATCGTACTATAGAAATAACGGGATCTATGGGAAAAGTGGGGTTGGGGCAGACCACCAAAAAAAGCACTCAAAATCGCTCAAAAAATCACTCAAAGGCTAACGCAAAGGATAGCACAATTTGAATAAATGTTTAATTCATATCTAATAATGACATAAAAGGAAATTTAACACTTTACCTTGAAAAAATGTCAAGATGACTTGATGGTGGAGGAGGTTGTACTGTATCTGTCACAGAGAAAGCACTTCATAACAAAGCCCATGAAATGATCATGTGATACGGCATGGAGAGTCTTTCCGCGCTACCATTGTACGTATTTACAACAAAGCCTGTGAAATGATCATGTGATGTCGACATGTACTCCTCTGCACACCGATGAAATCATGTTATAGCCAACACAAGTTAATGTTTTAGAAATAACATTCCCTATTCATCAATCACATTACAGCCAATTTGTGTTGCTGGAACACGCGTTAACAGAAGAACCAACTGTATTAGCCATAGACTCATAGAGGTCAAGAGCACATAAGAAGGCCCTTAAGCCCCTGCATTTGCACCAGTCAAAAACACCTATTTATTTTAATTCTTTTTTTCAATACTTGGCCCATAGCTTTTGGATGCCTTGGCATTACAAATGTATATCTAAATTCTTATTAAATGTTATGATGGTTTCTGTCTCTACCACCCTTGCAGGTCGTGAGTTCCAGATTCCCATCACCTTCTGAATGAATTTCTTTTCCCTCACATCCCTCTAGACCTTCTGCCTCTTAGTTTATATGCTTGCCCCCGGTCACTGATCTCTCTGCCAAGGGCAAGTGTTCCTTCCTTTCTATCCCATCTACTCCCTTCATCATCATTAAGAATGCCTTTCCAGTTCCAATGTCTTTTAGAAAGAGACTGGAGAGGAAATATTCAAAAATCTTTTGTGCACGCTCGGATTATGTCTTTGGCTAAGCTTAGTATAGGTCTAAAAATTCAAAATATCTTATGAAGAAAGCCACTGTCAAATGGCAGAAATACTAATTATGCGGAAATCATTCGACCTGGGGCTATGTTTGTGCCTAACTGTTTGACCGACTAAATTAAGGAAATATCTTTTGCATGAGGAATGGAAATTTGTACATTAGTAACAGATGTTTTGGTAATCATGTGAAAGCAGTGCAAACAATCTAGATCATCATGTTGCTACGTTTGCTGTAAAATGGGTGATTGAGTGATGCACAAACCTGCCCAATACTTGCTATTGTATAAACTAAAATAAATTCCAAGCTCCTGAATTCCTTTATTTTCTATTACTATTCATGGTCATGGAACTGTAATTTGATATCGCAAATATCTTCCTTGGTTTTAAACTGTGTATTGTTAAGCACTGCTGCTGACGGATGTTACAATGAGGTAAGTTCCCTGTTTAAAATAATACCGTTGGTAGAAGGAAAAGCTCAGCAGGTCTGGCAGCATCTGTGAAGGAGAAAACAGAGTTAATGTTTCGGGTCCGGTGACCCTTCCTCAGAACCGTTCTGAGGAACGGTCACCGGACCCGAAATGTTAACTCTGTTCTCTCCTTCACAGATGTTGCCAGACCTGCTGAGCTTTTCCGGCAACTTTGTTTTTGTTCTTGATTTACAGCAACTGCAGTTCTTTTGGTTTTTACCATTGGTAGAAGGTTGGACATGAAATTACAAATGATTGATTGTTAACTATGGAGGTGAAGGGCATGAGTGAGGTGGTGAATAAGTTATTTGCACATATAGAAAGTAGGTACTAAATAGGTGGGATCATTGATAATTAAAAAGTCACAAATCTAGATGAGTTTCATTTCAGGTTGCTGGTAGAAGTTAGGTTGAAATTGAAGAAGGTCTCACCATAATCTTCTCCATAAATGATTACAGAGGACTGGAAGATACCAAAATGACACCCATGTTAAAATAAAACAGAAGGATAGCCTGGTAATTATCAGTAATGGGAAAACTACCAGACATCACTGGCATGGATAAAATTATTTCTTACTTGGTAAATACAGAACAGCAAGAATGGATGGAAACAAAATGCTGAGAATTGCCAGCAAATTTGTCAGCATCTCTGGAGAGTGAATCAGCTTCAGTTGTGCTACTCCACATATGCCACTGTGTGAGCATAGAACAATTATATACATTGGAATCAAACTGTCATATTTCCATGTGTTCATTTTTTTAAAGCCAGCCGTGGTTACATTTGAATCTTGGTCCCAAAGTTTTCATAACACCAGTGCCAGTACTCATGCCTGTATTTATGCAGTTGATAGCTGCAGATATAAGCGTTGTTGACAAAGTACTTGCCAAACCTCCCTGCAATCAGTCATTGCTTCACAACGTAGCTTTTCAGAGATGGAACTAACATCTTGATGTTGAACTCCTCCGAACTAACCAGGCACTTTACAATGTGGAAAGAAGACATGCATTTTGATTGCAACTTTGACAGTTGCTGAATGCCTAAAAATGCTATGCAGTCAGTGAAGTACTTTTGAAGTGTAGTCATTTTGTAATATAGGAAATGCAGTAGACAATTTGGTCACAGCAAACTCCCACAACAGTACTGTGATCTGTTGTATGTAATGTCATCTCAAGGATTAATATTGGTCAGGACATCAGGAAAACTCTCCTATTGAACATCAAAATTGTACCATGCAATCTTTCAGATCCACCCTGAGAGGGCACAAAGGTGTTAATTAACATCTCATCCAAAACAAAAATCGACACCACGAATAGTGCAACAATCCCACAATACTGCACGGAGTTTCACTCGTTTTTTAGGCACAGGTCTTTGTCCTCTTGTCTTGAGTATGACGAGGTTAGTAATACCTAGGTAAGATCATGGAATGTAATAGCCTTTGTTAAAAGTAGGCATGCTAAATTATGTATTTTCTTACAACCTAGAAAGGCATATAGAATGTCTCCCTAACCTTGCTAAAAATATTTTCCAGCGCAGAATTTAGTAATTGGTGACATCTAGTGGTACAAAACACGTTTTACACCACTTATACAAACCAGAATCATCATATGATCTCCAGTGCACTTAATTTTAAGGTGTAATGTTCAAAATTTCAAACTTTGTTTATTTCATAAAGATTACATTTTTGTAATGCTTAAATTCTGTGATGCTCAACATTATAAAATGCTGTATAGCTTTTCTTTACAGTTTCCTGGGAATAAATTATTTTATTTTTTGTTTACTATTTGTTATTTGCAATATGTGTTACTTAAATGAAGCAGGTGAATGTTTCATTATATCATGATGTTGTATGATAATCACTGTATGTTAATTTTAATGATCTGGTTTGTACTATTAAAATTTGGGAGGAACATGCACAACAGCTTCAACATTGATAAAATCTATTAAAGTACTGAATATCATGGTACATCTTTCCCTGGCAACTAGTTATCAACTAGTTTGTAACAATGCTAATTACTGCAATTACTTAAAATGGTGTTGAAAGAGAATGGGCTAAGTTGCTGCAGTCTTGTACATGGTACACACTGTTGTTGGTGGAGACAATCAATGTTTAAAATGGTGGATGGGGTGAAAATCAAATGGGCTGCTTTGTCTTTGATGGTGTCAAACTTCTTAAGTGCACTAATTCAAGCAAGTGGAGAGTATTTATTTACGTTCCTCACTTACATCCTGTCTATGGTGGATAGGCTTTGAGATGTAAGAGTTCTGGTGGTTCCGGAGATTTCAATGTTTTGGTCAGATTTCCATCTTACAACCTTGGTAAACTTGAAAATCTGCTGCATGTATCCGAACTCTCAACATGTTCTACTCACATATCACCCCTGTATTCATTCACCTGTCTAGCAACAATTCAATTTTAAAGTTCTTTGTATTGAAAACCCTCCTTCCCTCACCACTGAGGTTGGCAGTATAAGTTTTATACTTTCTCTGAAATCAGTACTGTGTGCTACACATTCTCTAAACACAGTAGTTTGAGTGCTGTGCTCTTTAAACTTGGCACTGTGGAAAACTTTTCAGTCTCTGAAATTGATACTGTGAGCATTGTGTATTTTCTAAACTTGGTACTGTGAGCTTTGCATTCTCTGGACTCAGTATCTTGAACACTGAGTGTTCGCTGAACTCACTACAGTGAGCAGTGAGTGATCTCTGAACTCAATACAGTGAGCTCTGTATGATCTCTGAACTCAGTACAGTGTGCACTGTGTGATCTCCGGACTTGGTACAGTGACCACTGTACAGTAACTGAACTTGGTACTTTGTGCACTGTAACATCAGTGAACTCAGTACAGTGAGTTCTGTGTGATCACTGAACTTGATACAGTGAATACAGTACACTCTCTGAACTCGTTACTGTGTGCACTATTTTTTTTTCAAGATGGCACCATGTGTTCTCTGAACTCAGCAGTATGCACATTGTGCTCACCGAATTTGGAGCTGTAATGGTTGCCCCTAGATTTGGCATGTGAGCCCTGTCTCCTTTCTGAAGGAAGTCATGTTGCTAGTAATAGGATCAAATTACTTCATGCAGAGACTTTGGATTACTCTATTTCCAACAATAGGCAAGAATTAATTATACATTCCAGATAACCAGTTGAGTGTATCTTGCTCTCCAATGGGACCAATCGGAAATCTATTTCCAACCCACGTGCTGTTCAGATGAATATAGTCATTTCCATTGTCCAGGCACATCCTGTTGATTAAAAGCAGGACAAATCTAATTCTGCTGATTAACATCAACCAGTTTACTCTGAATCATCAGTAAAAAGATGGAAGTTGTCATCAACAGTGCTATAAGGGCGGTATGGTGGCTTAGTGGTTAGCACTGCTGCCTCACAGCGCCAGGGGCCAGGGTTCCATTCCACCCTTGGGTGACTGTCTGTGTGGAGTTTGCACATTCTCCCTGTGTCTGCATGGGTTTCCTCTGGGTGCTCCGGTTTCTTCCCACAGTCCAAAGATGTGAAGGCAAGGTAGATTGGCCACGCTAAATTGTCCATATTGTTCAGGGATGTGTAGATTAGGTGGGTTATAGGGAGATGTGTCTGGGTGGGATGCTGTGAGGATCGGTGTGGACTTGTTGGGCCAAAGGGCCTGTTTCCACACTGTAGGAATTCAAGGATAAACTGGCACTCCATCAGCAACAAATTGCTCACATGCTCAGTTTGGGTCTGCTGGGCCACTCAACTCCAGCTTTGGTTCAAATTTGAACTAAAAAGTTGATGTCTAGAGGTGACGTGAGCGATTTCCTTGCTGTTATGGCAACATCTGACCAAATGTGATATCAAGAAAACCTAGTAAAAGTGAAGCCAGTTAAAATTGGGAGAAAGCTTTCTACTGGTTGGAGTAATAATTTACACGAAGGAAGATGGTGTGTTTGCCAAAGGTCAGATATCTTAGTCCCAGGCCATTGGTGCAGATGTTCCTCGGGGTAGGTCCTAGGTCCAACAATCTTCAGTTTTTTCATCGTCATTGACCTTTCCTCCGACATACATAAAGTCAGAAGTAGGGATGTTCACTGATGATTTTTCAGTACCATTACAACAATTCCACAGACACTGAAGTAGTCTGTGCTCACATACAGCAAGAGCTGGACTACACTGAAGCTTCAGTTGATAAGTAGCAAGTAACATTTTTGCCACATAAGTGCCAGAAAATGACCATTTCCAACAGGAGAAAATCTAACCATTTCCCCTTCACATTTAACATAAGACCATTTGAAATCGGAGCAGGAGTAGGCTGTTTGGAGCTTCAAGCCTGCTCTCTCATTCAATAGGAGCACAACTGATCCAACAATAATCCTCACATTCACGTTCCTGTCCTTTCCTTATGATCCTTGATCAAGAATATATGTATCTCAGCCTTAAATATACACAAAGCCTCTGCCCCCACAGCTCTCTCTGGCAAGGACTTCCAAAGACTCACAACCCTCTGAGAGAAGAAATTCCTCCTCACTTTAGTCTTAAATTGGTGCCTTAATTCTGAGACTATGTGCTGTGGTCCCAGACTCTCCCGTGAGGGAAAACATCCTCTCAGCATTTACCCTGTCAAGCCCCCTGATAATCTTCTTTGTTTCAATGAGCTCACTGCTCATTCTTCTAAATTCCAATAAGTAGAATCCCAGTCTGTTCAACCTTTGCTGATAAGACAGTCCCTCCAAACCAGGGATCATCCCAATGAACCTTCTCTGAATTACATCCAATGAAATAATATCTTTCCTTAAATAAGTGGACCAAAATGGCCCACAGTACTCCAAATGTGGTCTCACCAACACATTATACAGTTTGCAGTATATCTTACAGTAAGACTTCCCAATCTTATATTCCAACTCCTTTAAATAATGGCCAACATTCCATTAGCCTTCCTGATTACCTGCTGCATCTGTGTGCTAGCTTTCTGTGTTTCATGCACAAGCACCTCAAAGTCCCTTTGTGTTGCAGCTTTCTGCTTTTTTTTGTCCATTTAAATAATAATCTGTTCTTTTATTCTCCCTTCCAAAATGAACAACTTCATGTTTTCTCACATTATAATCCATTTGCCAACTTTTTCCCCACTTCCTTAAACTATCAATATCTCTCTCAACTGTTATCTCTCTCAACTGTTTGTATCCCTCTCACAACTTTCTTTACACCTATTTTCATGTTATTTGCAAATTTGGATACAGTACATTCACTTAATTCCTCCAAGTTACTAATGTATATTGTAAACAGTTGCAGTTGTGGCACTGATCCCTGTGGAACCCCACTGGTTACAGGTCATCAACCTGGAAAAGCAACCCTTACCCCTGCTGTTTCCTGGCCATTAGCCAATTTCTACCCATGCCAATATACTACCTACAACAGGACTTTTATCTTATGAATTAACTTCTGTGCGGTACTTTGTTGAATGCCTTCTAGAAGTCCAATACAACACATCCTCTCCATCTACAGCATTACCACTTGAATTCCCACAATTGATTTAAAATGTTAGTTTCTTTTCTCTCCCCAGATGTACCCAGCCTGTTGAGTACTTACAATGTGTTTTGTTATTTTCATTTAGGAACATAGAAATATAGGAACAGGAGTAGCCATTCAGCTTCTCAAGCCTGCTCTGCCATTCAGTAAGGTCATGGCCGATATGTGGCCTAACTCCATATGCCTACCTTGGACCCATATCCCTTGATACCCTTGATTAAGTTTGTCTACGTCAGATTTAAATTTAATGATTGAATTTGCAATGACTGCCATTTGAGGAAGAGTGTTCCAAACCTCCATGACTCTTTGCGTGTAGAAGTGCTGTCTAACATCTCTCCTAAATGGCCTGGTCCTAATTTTTAGACTGTATCCCCTGAGTCTAGAATCTTCAACCAGTGGAAATGTTTTTTCTGAAGAAGGGTCAAGACCCAAAACATCAGCTTTCCTGCTCCTCTGATGCTGCCTGACCTGCTGCGTTCATCCAGCTCCACCCCTTGTTATCTCAGACTCCAGCATCGGCAGTTTGTACTATCTCTTAACTTTATCTACCCTGTTTTTCCCTGTTAATATCCTAAAGACCTCGATTAGATCACCCCTTAACCTTCTAAATCTCTTCACGTAACATAACCCCTGAAGTCTAGGTATCATCCTTGTAAAGCCTGCTTTGAACCCCCTCTGGGGTCAAAACATGCTTCCTAAGGTGGATGCCTAGATCTGCTCACAGTAGTCTGAGTGGATATATACTCCTTCAGATATGAAGGCCAGCATTCAATTAGTCTTCTTGACTATGTCCTGCACCTGCTTGTGGCATTTTAAAGAATTATGCACCTGAAACCCCGAATCTCAATGGATATCTACTGTACTTTGTGCCTTCTAAAAAATACCCTAACCTTTCCTGGTCTGAAATGGATAACCTCAGATTTGCTTACATTAAAATCCATCTGCCACAGCTTTGCCCATTCACCTAATTTATCAATATCCTGTCACAATTTTATGTTGTCATCAACACTGTCTAAAATGCTGTCCAATTTTGTGTCATTAGCAAATTTGGATATTTGAGACTTTCTGCCATTATTGAATTTATGCTGTTAATGAATATTGTGAATAATTGATGATCCAACACTGATCCCTGCAGAACATCACAAGTCACTCCTGTCAATGTGAATATGTACCCATTATTCCAACTCTGTTTCCTGCCACGCAAAGCAACTTCCTATCCATGGCAGTAATTCCATTGGTTTCCACCTTAGCAAACAGTCTGTTGTGTGGGACTTTGTCAAAAACCTTCTGGAAGTCCATATTATCAACATCCATTGACTTACCTCTGCCCACCACATTTGTCACCTCTTCAAAAGACTCCAAGGGGTTTGACAGGATGACCTACCCTTCATGAATCTACGCTGATTTTCCCTGATTAACTGAAACTTTTGGAGGTGATTGGTTACCATATCCTTGATTATAGACACCAACAATTTCCCCACTACAGATGTTAGACTAACTTGTCTGTATTCCCTGGTTTCCCTTTGTTGCTCTTCTTAAAGTGTGGAGTGACATGAGCAAATTTCCAATCCAGAGGTACAACTCCTGAACCCAGAGAACACTGGAAGATTATAGTTAGGGCATCAGCAATGTGCTCTCCTACCTCCGTTAACAACTGTGAATGGAAGCCATCAGGTTCTAGTGATTTTCCACTCTTCAATTTTAGCATTGCTGCCTCACAGTGCCAGAGGCCCATGTTCAATTCCAGCCTCGGGTGACTGTCTGTGTGGAGTTTGCACATCAACCCCGCGCCCCCCACCCCCACATGGGTTTCCGCCAGGTGCTCCGGTTTCCTCCGACTGTCAAAAGATGTGCAGGCTAGAGGATGCTAAATTGCCTGTAGTTTTCAGGGATGTGTGGGTTAGGTGTGTTAGCCATAGGAAATGCAGGATTACAGGGAAAGGGTAGGGGGAGGGGTCTGGGTTGGCTGCTGTTAAGAGGGTCTGTGTGGACATGTTGGGCTGAATGGCCTGTTTCCATACTATAGGGACTCTATGATTATTGATAACTCACTTAATCTAATTTCATTTTGACCCCGTCCCTGATCCTCTGTAAATTTATTTCGGATTTCCAGCCATCTGTCCTCCTTTTCTGCTGTGAATATGAAGCAAAATAATCATTCAGCATGTCTGCCCCTTTCCTGTAGTCATTAATAATAACCCCTTCAGTGTACAATAGTACTCTTAACCAGCTGCTTTCCCTTTATATAACTGTAAAATCTCTTCTTATTGTTGTTTTGTGTCCCTTGCAAGTTTCCTTTCATAGTCCTTTTTTTGCTGCTCTTATAAGCCACTTTGTGGATCTTTGTATTGGTTTTTGTATTTGTTCTGTTCTGTGGGATCTTGACTGATTGATTGAATGATTTATTCTCACTTGTATTTAAGAGAAAATATAGTGAAAAGCTTCAGCGCCACTTTGAATAACTTAAAATAATTTAAAAATAGAAAAAAAAAGTATAACTGAAAGAGAGTCCATCTTTGGTCTTCATTCGCTGTAACTTCAAGGCTTCACTCCACCGCTGCCACCCAGCTGGCTTTCCAGACCCACCATCAGAATCGCCACACTTCAGGTGCCATCTGTTGCCACGGGGCCCACCTCACTGATACTGCCATCAGAGCAGATGCCCCTCCCCCACCACCATGCTGTTACCAGCACTGGACCCACCAACATTGAAGATGCCAGTCTTCAGAATCTGTACTGTTCTTTGTGGTTTTACAAGCCTGTTCTTTGAATTTTATGCTGTCTCTTAACCTCCTTAGATTTTCATGGCTGTTTTCTTTTGTGAGGTGAAACTTTTCCTTCTCGTGGGTACAAACCTCTTCTGAATAGCATTAAATGTTTAGGAAAAACATAGAAATATCCTTAATTAAAACATCTTATATCTGTATCTCGTTTTAGTTCTGAGGAAATGCCATTGTTCAGAACTTTGGGCCTTAATTTAGTTATGGAGCTTTCGAGTGCATCCAGATCTTCCCCATTAACTCTTGTTTCTCTCTCCTGCTACTGCCTGACCTGCTACGTATTTGAAACATTCTATGTTATTAACAACGATGGCAGCAATTTGCACTCTCTGGACATTGAAGTGTAATTGTTGGAGAAGCAGTCTACTTCTGCTTGAGTAACAATGGGCAAACTGAAAAATTCCAGTCAGCCAGGTCAGCAATAGAGTAAGGATAGTAAGTCAATGCTCGAGTCAAAGATAGCACAGTGCGGAGCTGGAGGAAAATCTTTTCTGAAGAGGGGTTCCGACCCGAAACGTCAGCTTTCCTACTCCTCCGATGCTGCTGGCCTCCTGTGTTCCTCCAGCTCTCGACTGTGTTATAATAGAATGAGGATACTCCTGTCTGCCGCTATTTATAGGCTGGTTCTCCACTTCCAAACACCTTCCAAGGATTGGATGAACACAGCAGGCCAAGCAGCATCATAAGAGCAGACCTGCTGCGTTCATCCAGCCCTGCACCTTGTTGTCTCGGATTCTCCAGCATCTGCAGTTCCTACTATCTCTCACCTTCCAAGGATTGGTTAGTTGGTTAGTCAATCAAATACAAAAGCAGTTAATATTTCATCAGCCAATCCCCTGAGCGCAGATTAAAATCTTAATACTCCTGTTATGGCCATGTAGTATACACTATTAAAATATTATGCGATGTTACATTTACAGCATAAATAAGTGGAAAGCCTTAATTTTGTTAAATTTAAGAACATCTTAAATGCCAAACGTGCTTTTTGGAATAGATATAAAACGAGTGGAATTTTTAAAAACATTGAGGTTGCATATCCTGCATACCTTGTACTTATTTGTTTTTTTTTGTTTAACTCCAGTTTGCACACTGGACGCTTCTGAAAGCAGGGTTACCTGAAACTCTGCTCCTATGATGCTGCTTGGCCTGCTGTGTTCATCCAGCCCTGCACCTTGTTGTCTCGGATTCTCCAGCATCTGCAGTTCCTACTATCTCTTACCTGAAACTCTGGCAGTGTTTACCTGGCAGGACGTGAGAGAGGCTTCGTTTCAGGTTAGGGGGTGGGGGTTGAAACAACGCACGGGTCCTGAATGGACAGTGCAAATGTCGGTCACCCTACGTCGACCAATGGTTATCCAGCTGTCGTTGCTTTCAGTAGTCATTGGGCTGTCGATATGTGGCATAATTTCCCTTTGACTCAGACGGAAGAGCGAAGATTCAGGTTAAAATAAGTTGTGTGTGTTTTTTTAAACTAATGAACTGAGGGCTGATGGAAGTGAATAAATCAGACCTGTGCGACAGTTTGATAATCTGGGTAAGTGAGTGCTGCTTGAAGCGCACTGAGGCTGCTTGCTGCTTTGCAGCCCAGTGCTGAGAGACTCACCTGGACTGTCCTCCAGTACAGGTGTAATGTCAGGCTTTCAAACAGCCATGATGGCCCTCAGCGAGCAAAACAGCGACTGTTGTCGACAGCAATTGTGTTATTAGAAAACACTGCAAAGATCCCTCAACCACCGAGGTTATGTTGCGTTTTGTCAGTCCAGATTTAAATAGTGCAACAGGAGCGGGTTTTATAAATCTCTTATTGCACGGGAAATATTGTACAGATTTAAAGTAATGTTTAAATGAGCTGGAGCCAATTTCTCCACTGTCAATATTAATGAAACCGTATACTGCACTTATTCTTTATTTTAAGACATTTGTACTTGAAATATATTTAAAATATAGTGAAACAGAACAATTAAAGGATGACATTCGAAATAGGTAGTTGCATTGAACAGGTCCCCTCGACAATGCTGTGCCTGGACCAAGTATTGTACAGGAAGATGTAGTTTAACTGCAGATGGCTGACAATTAACATAGATCTCTGCTTTTGGGAATTCCCAAACTCAATGGCAGGATTCACATTTTAAAATATTTTATATTAATGAAATAGACTATTAACAGTCAAATCACAGAATTGCCGATTTTGCCACGCATTGTCAACTATGAACATGCTTTTAGATTTTAAAAGTTTAATGTGTGGATACTATTCTGAGGAAAATTAAGTCATGTAAATTAGTTTTCATGTAATACTAGCTAATTCCACGAATCAAATTACAGACTAGTAATGTATAAATCCATTGGATGAAAGTAAGTTTTCTTGCTTTTAAGAATTGACTGTCCATGGCAGAATATAGCTTACAGAAAGATTATTTCTTAATATCCATTTATTCTAATGGTAGAATAGATTATATCTTTTTGAAAATGAAAGACAGTCAATTCAGGTAGCTCTTGTGGAGAGAGAAAAACAGAGTAAGTATTTCAGTTTGTTGATGCCTTGTCAATTCTAATAAAAGGTAATCAATCTGAAATGGTACCTATTTCTGTCTCCATAGATGCTGCTGACCTGAGTATTTCCAACAGTTTCTGTTTTTTTATTTTAAATTTCTAGCATTTAGAGTACTTTTCTTTTTGTTTCTCTAGTGGGCCACTGGATAGAGTTCAGCTTAAAAATAATAAATAATGAATACAGTATATTTAAGTTAAATCAGGCAATATTACAACTTGTGAAACCAATGTTCTGTGTATTCTCTGCTTTTTCCAATGGTGTAGTTTTATCCTGTATTTAATTTGTTTTTTTTAATAGAAATTAATTTCATTCTCTTGTGAGCTCTGCAATAAAGTTAAAATTTAACATCAATATTTAATTGTACACTCAATTGAAATTAGTATGCTCAATATATGGTGTAAGGTGTAAATTAGTAATTATGATGATCAGGTCACCTATAATATTAGATTCATTTTGAAAATAACATTAATGCCGCCCAATTGAGGGATCACATGCAACATCAGACGTTTGTTTTGTGAATGCATGTGTTGATTGGGTACCTCCTGTACTTGCCCATTATAAATGACTGAAGGAACATGCAGTTTAATTCAATCAGCCAGTCATTAGGATGTACGCATTACATGCCTGACATCATGTTGGTACTGTAAAGCCTACCATTAAATGTGATTCCGTATTAGGCAACATTTGCTGAACAATCTTGTGGTGAGCTCTAAACGAACAACAAATTCAAGATAATTATTTGAGCTTGCTAGAAGTGATATGCATTTATATGCAGGTGCTTCTTCTCTGCAAGCAAAATGAATATGTTCATGAAGTAGTAGACATTTTTTTTGAATCACCTAGGAGTTTGAGAATCCTGCAGTTTTCCACTGTTTTCTAAATGGCAAAACTTTGGTCAGTCATAGAATCCCTATGGTGTGGAAGCAGGTCATTTGGCCCATTGAGTCGACACCAACCTGCTCAGGAGCATCCCAACCAGACCCACCCCATCTCTGTAACTCTACATTCCCCATGGCTAACCCACCTAGCCTGAACATCCCTAGAAATTATAGGCAATTTGTCATGGCCAGTTCACATAACCTGCATATTTTTGAATTGTGGGAGGAAACTGGAGCACCTAGTGAAACCCACGCAGACACAGAGATAACGTGCAAATTCCACACAGACAGTTGCCCAAGGGTGGAATCAAACATAGGTTCCATTGTGCTGTGAGGCAGTAGTGCTAATCGCTGAGCCACCATGCCATTGTCAACTTGGCAATCAATCAGCATCCCCTTTTCCTGTCGTATAATTGTGATCCTGTTAAAATTCTTGCATTTGTCCTGATGAGTGAAGCTGAAATGCTCCAGCAAAATATGTGTTCTTCATCACTTGATCGACTATGATCTTGTTGAATGCAGGTTTGAGAAGCCAAATGGTCTACTTCTGTCCCTAATTTATATGTTTGTATGTTTTCAGCAATATTAAAGTTATATATGCTGAGTGACTTATTAATGCTATGTTGAACTCCTTCTTGGGGATTGTGAATGGACATCTGGCTTGTAGATGTGCTTTGAAAGTTCTGAGGATTTATGTAGATGTGATTGCATGGCAGTCTATGTTTCTACTGCGTTTATGTTTACGCTGTAATTGTTACAAAATTTGAGACTTATGATATGGAAGTCATGGTTTAATAATGCATATAGATCATAGAATCCCTACAGTGTGGAAACAGGCCCTTCGGCCCAACAAGTCCACACCGAACCTCAGAGCATCCCACCCAGACCCATCCCCCTTCCGCCTCCTTGACCTGTCCGTCTCCTCTCCACCTATCTGCTCCTTTATCCATCTTCTATCTGCCTCCCCTTCTCTCTCTATTTATTTCAGAATCCCCTTCCGGAAGAAAGGTCCAGACCTGAAACGTCAGCTTTCCTGCTCCTCTGATGCTGCTTGGTCTGCTGTGTTCATCCAGCTGTACACCTTGTTATCTCATATTTAATTTACTGATGTTTTACAATGAAAATGCCAGTTTCATCATAGTGTAGCAAATGAGATATGAGTTTTACTTTAGGACTTAAAACAGGGAAAACTTTCTTTCAAAATGTTTTGTGTTTTAAGACTTAATGTGATACTTGCATGAATAAATTCCTAAAATACTGTTTCTGATGAAGTTAATTTTAAACAATAGTTTGACAGTGAAGAGGTTCAATGCATTGGAGCAGGAACCAGTTGGGTGTCATGGCACTGACGGACGCAATATTTGGTCATCTTCCTCATAATGCTGAGTTTCTGTTCTGGGCTGTCAGTGTTGGAAAAAAGCCAGACAAATGTTGAGCAGGTAGGCACTTTCCCCTGAGAAGAAAGGACTTTCCAAGAATGATTGGTCCTGGCATCCTAACCTCTAACCTCTTCTTTAGGATTTTCCTGAAAACCTACTTCACTGATCAAGTCTTTGGCCTGCGGTTCTAATTTGTGTCTTAGTATCAAATTTTGTTTAATGACACTGCATTGAAGTACTTTGGAATGTTTCCCCTTGTTAACTGGTCTAAGCACATGCAAATTATTACGGTACGTTTTAGATTTTCACTGAGACTAAACTTGTGAAGAATACAACCAAAATACAAAATTATAGAATGAATCATTGTGCTACAACTATTTCGTGATTCTGCAGAGGAGCCATGTGAGCCAGTGTGTCCACCTCAGCTAATCTATTACCTCACCATTTCCCCACAACACTGCAAGTGTTTTCTTCACCACACTCTTGTACAGTGGATTTCAGATGATGCCAATATGTTGGGTAAACTTTAGTATATATCACCTATATGTCCCATGTCACCTCTGGCACTTTTTGCCATTTTAGCAATTGAATAGTCTTTTCTTACCTACTCTGTTCAGACCCCTCACAATTTTGAAAACTTTATCACAGTTCTTCTTAATCTTTCACATCTCTAAAGCAAATAGCCCTGACTTTTCCAGTTTATCTGTGTAACTGAAGTGCCTTGTTCCCTAATGTTATGGACCAGACCAAGCCCCCACAAAATATATTAAGAAGATGATCTAGATCCTAACCTTTTCTTATTTTAAAGTTAAGTGTAAGGCATTGCATTCGATGTGCAATTCGATTGGTCAAACTACTCAACGTTAACCAAAACACACATTATTTTCATACTACGGTTAAAATACAGATAAATTTTTTTTAAAAATGGCTTAACTGTAACTATCGAAATGCTTAACAAAATAATAGATATGCTAACTACTACTCATTAACTGTTCCAATATAGTAACATTCCATAAACATACCCTTGGCAAAGACAAATTCAGTAAAATAGATTGTATCACATGCAATTCTAGCAGCAGGAAGAGAACCCCAGCTTTTAGCTGAAGCAGAGAGAGGAAAAAGAGCTTATGCACCCAGCTTTAAGACTCCAGCAACTGCTGAAAGCTAAAACTAAAAATCCTGGTTCTGTGGGAGCCATGATCCCACCCATTCACTATGCTTCTGTTGTTCTAATTTTAAAAAAACAACCCCAGGCCTCATAAGCTGTTTAATGGCTTTGAACAGACTGCTCCTTACCTCTGTCTCAACCTTTCCTTCATTTTAAAAGAAACCAGGACAAAATACACCCCTTCGAGCCATAGTATCGTCGCACTGAAACCATTCTTGTAAATTATTTCTGCACTCTTTCTAATGCCTTTTCATCTTTCCTAAAGTATTACGCATATAGGTGGAGGAATTACTCCAGCTGATTCTGAGCTAGTGAATTATAACTTACTGGCATTTGTGTTCTGAACCTGTCCTGACACCTTCAAAATTTAGTGCATCTACAGCTCTACGTCCCTTCCTGCAACCATTTCTTATATGTCACCTCCTCCCAAAATGTTTCTCTTCACATTCTCTGCATTAAATTTCATCTATGTGTCCACCCATTCCACCATCCTGTCCATCCTGTTCCATCTTTCATCAAAGCATCAATCTGAAATGTTTATTTGGTTTCTCTCTCCACCTGTTGTGCTACCTGCTGTGCTCAGCATTCTGAACATTATTTATTAATTTACCCTTCAGGTTTCTAGCATTTCCAGTATTTTGCTTTTGTGAACATCGAGGCCTTTTTGTTTAAGCAACTGAGGCAATGCTGAAAAAGTCCTGAGAATGGATGAATAACAGCTGATTGTCCCAAGATTGTTTTTCACTGTTAGCTGAAATAGAAAAGGTGATTTGCATTGGCAATTAACATTTTTAAAAACTCGGGTCAATTTGGAGTTGTGGGAGGGCAGAATTTCATTTCTGTAACTAAGTGCTTCTAAGCATTCAGCAAAGCTGATGCCAATATGTTGAGCCCACACAGCAGAAAGGAAAGAAAAAGACTAAATGGCAACCAGATTGTAACAACAATCTTTGAATTCACTTGCTGTTCACAAAAAATACTTAATTGCTGGTGACATACCATGCAAATGTTCCAGGCGATAACCTTGTTTTCATTCCAATGCATAATCAACTACTCCTTATGATTATTTAAGAAACACAAAAACAAACAAGTTTATTGCCTGGCAAGACGTCCAGATTTGAAATCTGATGGCTTATAGGTTAAGTATATCCTTTTTCCCACACTTTTCAGAAAACATTGTGGTGTGTGTTTGCCTATACTATGGTTTTTTGTATCCAAATAACAATCAGGTTTTCTTATTATCACAAGTCATGAAGGTTATTTAAGAACACTGGAAAAGTTTTAAAAACTTTTAAAATTTGCTTGAGAAGTGAAGCATTTTCGACTACCAGCTGTTGGAGGCCTTGCATTTCTTGCCTGATTTCAGTGTGGGTAATTTAACACCTAGATAAAGCTGTGTGTTTTGCTATGTTCTGCAGCAAAACATTGCTTTGATGGTAATTCAGTTGGATAGTAAATTTGTAGTTTAAATGATTTCTCCAAAGGTCTGCACCTTGAAGTGTCCTTCTTTCTTTGGCCTATGCTCAAAACACTTTAATTATTCAATATCAGCTGTGGGAGGGAAAGAATATTTCTCTTTGGACGGTGATCATAATTCACTCATTAACAAATTTTTATGTAACTTGTTTTTTTTTCCCTAATGTCAAGGGAACAATCATCAGTGGTATTTGCTACAAATAAGTATGCTTTACGTAAGATCGAGTTGCTGTTATTGCATCTGGAGACAATAAGGAGGGTCCAATTGGACTCGGAATAGAAACAGGGTTAACATTCAAAATATGTTAAATTTCTTCAGCGCTTTGTGTTTTTATTAGAATTAAAATCTGATTTAGAATTTACTTGTAATGCCACTTGAGGAGTTTTGACATTTACTTTAGATATGACAGTCTCCATTGTCTTGCAAAAGTCTCATGCTGAATGACCAGTCAAAGAACACGAGAGTGTTCTGAGGAAGGGTCACCGGACCCGAAACGTTAACTCTGTTTTCTCCTTCACAGATGCTGCCAGACTGGCTGAGCTTTTCCAGCAACTTTGTTTTTGTTCCTCATTTACAGCATCTGCAGTTCTTTCGGTTTTTATAAAGAACACTAGAGGCCAGTCAATGTACATAGCTTGTCCTTCAGGTCAGTACTTTGAGGATAGGAATAAAGGAGTAGGTGTAGGCCATTCAGCCCATCAAGCCTGCTCCACCATTCAATAAGATCTTGGCTGATCATTTAGAACATAAGAACATAAGAGCTAGGAGCAGGAGTAGGCCGTCCGGCCCTTCGAGCCTGCTCCGTCATTCAATAAGACCATGGCTGATCTTTTCGTGGACTCAGATCCACTTACCCACGTTCTCACCATATCCCTTAATTCCTTTATTGTTCAAAAAAAATCTACCTTATCTTTAAAAACGTTTACTGAAGTAGCGTCAACTACTTCACTGGGCAAGGAATTCCATAGATTAACAACCCTCTGGGTGAAGAAGTTCCTTCTCAATTCAGTCTTAAATCTGCTCCCTCTAATCTTGAGGCTATGCCCTCTTGTCCTAGCTTCACCTGCCAGTGGAAACATCCTCTCTACTTCTATCTTATCTATTCCCTTCATAATTTTATTTGTTTCTATAAGATCCCCCCTCAATCTTCTGAATTCCAATGAATATAATCCCAATCTACTCAGTCTCTCCTCATAAGCCAACCCCCTCAACTCCGGAATCAACCTAGTGAACCTCCTTTGCACCCCCACCAGTGCCAGTACATCAGTGCCTTTTTCCCAACCCATCTCCATACCTCTTCTTCTGGATTCAATATCGAGTTCAACATTTTTAGGGCTTGAGGCACCTTCTCCCATGTCCTTATCCCAACCCCCACACACAAGGATTTGTAATCACATCATCTGCTGCTATTCATAATCCATTGTTAGTCAGTAATTGTCCCCATTGGTAGCTATTTATTCTCCCAGGCTGATTGCTATCCACTTCTTTGTCTGTCCAACTGTTCTTCTGTCTCTTTGGGCTCAATCTTCACACATCATTTACCCCTTACTCCCCCCTCCTACCCTATCTTCTGCATAGAAACCAACATTTTCCTAGCTACCATTAGTTCTGAGGAAGGGTCACTGGACCCGAAACATTAACTCTGATTTCTCTCCACAGATGCTGCCAGACCTGCTGAGCTTTTCCAGCAATTTTTGTTTTTGTTTCTGATTTCCAGCGTCTGCAATTCTTTCAGGTTTTATTTTCCATAGCCCTTTAAGTCAATGGTATTTAGAAATCACTGTAATCTCATACTATTTAAGAAATACTCTGCACATATGATCATCCTAACAAAGTGGATAACACTTTTTATTCCACATTATATTTCATCTGACATAATAATGCATATAGATCATAGAATCCCTACAGTGTGGAAACAGGCCCTTCTGACCAACAAGTCCACGCCGAACCTCAGAGCATCCCACCCAGACCCATCCCCCTTCCGCCTCCTTGACCTGTCCGTCTCCTGTCCACCTATCTGCTCCTTTATCCATCTTCCATCCGCCTCCCCCTTTCTCTCTATTTATTTCAGAATCCCCTTCCCTTCCCTCATTTCTGAAAAAGAGTCCAGACCTGAAACATCAGCTTTCCTGCTCCTCTGATGCTGCTTGGTCTGCTGTGTTCATCCAGCTCTACATCTTGTTATCTTATATTTAATTTACTGATGTTTTACAATGAAAATGCCAGTTTCATCATAGTGTAGCAAATGAGATATGAGTTTTACTTTAGGACTTAAATTTACTGCATTTACTTCATTTACTTCAGTGCCTTTTTCCCAACCCATCTCCATACCTCTTCTTCTGGATTCAATATCGAGTTCAACATTTTTAGGGCTTGAGGCACCTTCTCCCATGTCCTGACCCCAACCCCCACACACAAGGATTTGTAATCACATCATCTGGTTCTACACATAATCCATTGTTAGTCAGTAATTGTCCCCATTGGTAGCTATTTATTCTCCCAGGCTGATTGCTATCCACTCCTTTGTCTGTCCAACTGTTCTTCTGTCTCCTTGGGCTCAATCTTCACACATCATTTACCCCTTACTCCCTCCTCCTACCCTATCTTCTAGATAGAAACCAACATTTTCCTAGCTACCATTAGTTCTGAGGAAGGGTCACTGGACCCGAAACGTTAACTCTGATTTCTCTCCACAGATGCTGCCAGACCTGCTGAGCTTTTCCAGCAATTTTTGTTTTTGTTTCTGATTTCCAGCATCTGCAATTCTTTCAGGTTTTATTTTCCATAGCCCTTTAGGTCAGTGGTATTTAGAAATCACTGTAGTCTCTTACTATTTAAGAAATACTCTGCACATGTGATCATCCTAACAAAGTGGATAACACTTTTTATTCCACATTATATTTCATCTGACATGTTCTTGTCCACTCACTATGTCTTCCAAGTCCTCTTGAAGCCCCTTTGCATCTTCCACACAAAACAGATCCTATTTAGCTTTGTTTTATCAACAAACTTGGAAATATTATATCTGATCTCCACATGCAAATCGCTGACTTATCAACCTTCAGTCCTATTAAATTTTCCAACATCCTTCTTATTAAAACTAATTTTCTTCTATTCCCCATTCTTTGTTGTCCCTTAGTTCTCTAATCCTGGGAAACTATTGTACTTTGTTCAGTGAAGGCAAACACGAAGTAATAATTAAGCCTCTCTGCCATTTCTCTGTTCCCCATTGTAAATGCTCCCCTGACTCTGCCTCTAATAGACCCATATTTGTCTTAGCTAAACATTTCCTTTTCACATAGCTATAAAAGATTTTACAGTCTATTCTTATGTTTGCTAGTTTACATTTATATTCCATTCTCATTTTCTTATTTCTCCATTGCTGTATTCAAAAATCCTCCCACTCCTTATGTCTGCTACTATTTTGGGAAACTTTATAGGCCTTTTCTTATAATTTTAATCTCAAACACTCCTTAAATTCCTTTGACATTTTGAGGGTCATTATGTCTTTAAAAAATGTATAGTTGCTATAAATAAATGTGTAACAATTCTTTAAAGATTACCCATTACCTAGATATAGACTTGTATTTTACAATATTTTTCACAGTCCACCTCAGCCAATTTGATCCACTTGTCTTCATAATTTCCTATATTCAAATTTAACAAATTGGTTTCAGATTACATTACCTCACTTTCAAACATAGTGTAAGCTTCAATCACATCATAGCCACTCATCTATAATAGTTCATTTACAAAATTATTAATTAGCCCCAGATCTAGGTACTAGATCTGAAATAACCTGTTCTCCAGTCAGTTCCTCAACATACTGCTTGAGGAAACCATCCCTAACAAACTCCAGAAATCCATTCTGTACATCATTTGTGTTCAGTCTATATGCAAATTGAAATCCACCAATGATTAATGTATTAACCATGTTACATTCTTCTCTAATCTCTTGATAAATAGGTATAACCAGTATTGCACATAAAATAATCAAGCAGAATCAGTACAGCTTTCTGAAGGTAAAATCATATCTGATGAATTCATTAGAATTCTTTGAAGAAATAACAAAAAGGATATAAAAGGAAAGCTGGGGTGAAAATATATCTGGATTTCTTGAAGGTGTTTGATAAAGTACTGCCCATTAGGCTACTCAAAATGATCAGAGTTTTGGCCAACTAATAAAAGACAGAGACTTGGGATAAAGGTAGCATTTTCGGGATTGCAAACTGTAACTGGTGGAGTGCCACAGGGATCAGTGCTAGGTTGACAATTATTTATAATATATATTCGCGTTTTACATAAGGAGAGTGAATTTACTGTAGCCAAGTTTGTGGATGACACAAAATAAGTGGGAAGGCAAGTGGTGAGGATGACACAATGTGTCTGCAAAGGGATATAAACAGGTTGAATGAGTGGGCAAAAACTTAGCAAACAGAATATGATGTGAGAATATGTGAGGTTATGCACTTTGGCACATGGAATGGAAGTGAATATTTTATAAATGGAGAAAGATTGCAGAAGTCTATAGCACACATGGTATTGGGTACCTTCCATGGAACTATCTAAGGTTATAGTGCATAAGAAAGCCAATCTATGTCACAAAAGGCTGCTGCATAAGATAAAGGTGCATGGCATTACAGGCTATGTATTGGCATGGATAGGGGATTGGTTAACTAACAGGAAGCAAAGAGTGTGGATAAATCAGCACTTTTCTGATTGGGGTGATTAGTAACTAGTGATGTGCTTCAGGGATTAGTGCTGGGACAGCAATTGTTTATAATTTACATAGATGATTTGGAGTTGTGGACTCATGGAGTTTGCGGATGACACTAAAATGAGTGGTAGGGCAGAGTGTGCAGAGGACTCTAAAAGTTTGCAGCGGCGCATAGATATTGAGGTTGGTTGGCTTGCCGAGCTGGTTTGTTGTTCTGCAAACGTTTCGTTACCGTGCTTGGTAACATCCTCAGTGCAGCCTCTGATGAAGCGTCGGTGTGTTTTCCCACCTGGCTTTTAAACTCTGGGATCTGTTGCGATGGATTGCCTCACTTCTGGGTTTCCTCCGTAGTGGAATGTATATGGGGTCGAGGCTGCACTGAGGATGTTACCAAGCACGGTAACGAAACGTCTGCGGAACAACAAACCAGCTCGGTGGGCCAACCAACTTCAACACCCACAACCCGAGCTACAAATCTACTCCAAAACCTTAGGACATAGATAGTTTAAGTGAATGGGCAAAGGTCTGGCAGATGGAATTCAATGTTGATAAATGTGAAGTCATTCATTTTGATAGGAATAACAGTAAAAAGGATGATTATTTGCAGCATGCTGCTGTGCAGAGGGACTTGGGTGTCCTTGTGCATGAACTGCAGAAGGGTGATTTGCTGGTGCAACAGATAATTAAGAAGGCAAATGGAATTTTGTCCTTCATTGCTAGAGGGATTGAGTTTAAAAGCAAGGAGGTTATGTTACAGCTGTATAGGGTGTTAGTGAGGCCACACCTGAAGTACTGTGTGTAGTTTTCATCTCCTTACTTGGGGAAGGATGTACAGGCACTGGAGGTTGCAGAGGAGCTTCACTAGGTTGATTCCGGACTTGAGAGGGTTGGCTTATGAGGAGAGATTGAGTCGATTGGGATTATATTCATTGGAATTTAGAAGAATGAGGGGGGATCTTATAGAAACATATAAAATTATGAAGGCAATAGATAAAATAGAAGCAGGGAAGATGTTTCCACTGGTGGGTGAAACTAGAACAAGAGGGCATAACCTCAAAATTAGGCGGACCAGATTTAGCACTAAATTGAGGAAGAACTTCTTCACCCAAAGGGTTGTGAATCTGTGGAATTCCTTGCCCAGTGAAGTAATTGAGGCTTCCTCTTTGAATGTTTTTAAAGTTAAGATAATTTTTTGAATAGTAAAGGAATTAAGGGTTATGTGGGCAAGTGGAGCTGAGGCCACGAAAAGATCAGCATGATCTTATTTCCGGTTTCCTCCCACAGTCCAAACATGTGCAGGGTGGGTGGATTGGTCATGCTAAATTGCGCATAATGTTCAGGGATGTGTAGATTAGATGGATTATAGGGGAATAGTTCTGGGTGGGATGCTCTGAGGGTCGGTGTGGACTTGTTGGGCCGAAGGGCCTGTTTCCACACTGTAGGGATTCTATGATTCTATGATTCTATGAATGGTGGAGCTGGCTTGAAGGGCCAGATGGCCTACTCCTGTTTGAGGCGTATCCTGAAATTCACATAAAGCCAATGTGTATGGGCCAATGTGAAAGAGAAATGAAGGAGTATTTTAACATCATGGTTTACGGTAAGAAGAGCTTCATTTTGAGATGAACCACATAGAGTCTTAGAGTCATACAGCATGGAAACAGAACCTTCAGTCCAAACAGTCCATGCCGTACATAATCCCAAACTAAACTAGTCTCATTTGCCTGCTCCTGGCCAATGTTTCTTCAAACCTTTTCCTATTCATGTATTTACCTAAGCGTCTTTTAAACATTGTATTCCCGCATCCATGACTTCCTCAGGAAGTTCATTCAACACGTGAATCACCTGTGTAACAAAAAAAAATAAACTTTGCCCCTTGTGTCACTTTTAAATCTCTCTCCTCTCATCTTAAAAATGTGCTCCCTTGGTCTTGAAATCCCCCATCCTAGGGAAAGGACACCTACCATTAACCCTATCATTACCCCTCATGATTTTATAAAGGTCACCTCTCAATCTTCTATGCTCCAGTGAAAAAAGTCCCAACCTATCTTTATAATTCAAACCTTCCATAACCAGCAAATTTCTGGTAAATTTCTTCTGAACCCCCTCTAGCTTAATAATATCCTTCCTATAACTGGGCAACTGGATGCAGTACTCGAGAAGAGGCCTCGCCAATGCCCTGTACAACCTCAACATGATTTCCCAACTCCTACACTCAAAGGACTGAACAATGAAGGCAACTGTGCTAAACACCTTTTTAATCATCCTGTATAGATATGATGCAAATTTCAAAGAACTACCCCCAGTCCGTCTGTTCTACAACATTACTCAAGGCCCTACCATTAATTGTAATAAGTCCTGCCCTTCTTTGTTGTACCAAAATGCAATGCCTTGCATTTATCCAAATTGAACTCCATCTGCCATTTTTTAGCTCATTGACGCATTTGATCAAGATCCCTTGTAATCTTAGAAAACCTTCTCCACTCTACTGTGCCATGAATTTTGGTGTCATCTGCAAACTTACTAACCATGCCTTCTATATTCTCGTCCAAATTATTTATATAAATGACAAATAAAAGAGGACCCCGAATTGATCCCTGTGGAACACCACTGATGACAGGCCTCCAGACTGAAAAGCAGCCTTCTACCACCACTCTCTGTCTCCTGTCATTAAGTCAATTATGTATCCAATTGGCAAACTCAACCTGAATCCCATGTGACCTAACTTTACTAATTAGTCAACCATGTGGAACCTTGTCATAAGCTTTACTGAAGTCCAAGTAAACAGCGTCTACTACTCTGCCCTCATTGACCTTTTTGGTAACTTCCTCAAAAATGCAATTAATTTTGTGAGAAACTATTTTCTCACACAAAACCATGCTGACTATCCCTCATCAATTTTTCGCTCTATAAATGCTAATAAATCCTATCTTTTAGAATCAGCTCCAACAACCTACCCACAACTGAAGTCAGACTCATAGGTTTATAGTTCCCCAATTTCTCCTTACGACCCTTCTTAAATAAAGGTACAACATTAGCCACCCTCCAGTCATCAGGCACCTTACCTGTAGTTATAGATGATGCAAATATTTCTGCAAGGGGCCCTGCAATTTCTTCCTTTACTTCCCACAATGTTCTACACGCAAGGCAATTTTAATTTTTGCAAACGATGAAATCATGCAGTTAGTTAAGAGTGCAGTTGCTGTTTCTCAGAGTTATCAATGCCAATATAGAAGACCGTTATACCCACTGTATACATTCACTATCTTGTCACGATGAATGCAATACAAGTAGCATGAATCCAAATGATTTGTGAATTCACAGTGGTGACAAGTTCTGACAAAATGGTGGTTCCATCACGGGAATTTTGTGCAGATATTTCTGCACATTTTAAAGAATAAAGAATTTTTTTCCAGTTCTTAGTTTAATGTCAGTGATATAAATAAATTTGTACAGATTCTTTTATAGAAGTGGAGTAACGAGTTGATGGATGGTCCAGAAAATTTAAAATTAACTATGGCATTTTCTACTTTTATATCAAGTGCACTTTGCATTTAAAACCTTTTCTATAAGATACAGTTGTCATTTCAATGTGTTTTTAGTATGTTTAGCCAACTGTGTTGGTAGAAAATAGTAAAGTTTTGAAGGGACTTATTCAGTGAAATAACAAATGATTTATTCTCTATTCAAAATTTGCTATTTCATTGGAAAAAGCTGTTTATGTGTTTGTGTTGATCTACTTATTGAACAAAAAACTGTGGAACTGGCTATCATAAATGAACTGAAAAAGCCATAGTCCTAAAGTAATTAAGTGAATCCTGAATCAGGCTAAATTATGTTCATTTCTTAGACTTGATATTTTCAGCTTTAACTCCTAAATGGAATCATATATGACTTTCTTTTCAAACTATTTGTTAATACATTCCTTGGAAAATGTCTCAAAAGTTAAAATAATCTGCAAACTATCTAAAACATTTTTGAAAAAGACAGATCTTCTGAGCAGTGGTATTGATGGTCAGATCACTGCTGGATTGGAAAATTCTCCTAACACGACTCTGTTCAGCATTCCTTTAACTTACACAGAAATGTGCGTCATAATGTCCATCAGAGAGCTCTGTCCAAGTGGAGTATAGTTGAGGGAACACATGTCACCCTCTCCTTTTATTTTATGGCGCTAGTTGTTACATGGTAAGTCTAAAGGGCCAGTTGTAACATTAGTGGATAGATGAATGAATGGATAGGAGATTTGATAGGTACAGCGTGTTAGTGGGTCAGAAGGTTACATCGCTTGGGTAATAGTTCTGAGGTTTGGGAGTGATACAGGGGCTTCAGATTTGGCGTTACCCACGTGTTAGACTAGGGTTAACTTTTCCTGGATAGGTGTCACAGAACTGTCCGAAGTCTCCAACTCCAACTTAGAGTCATAAACATTTGTGGAGAATCATGATAAGTAGAGGAATTGCCCATCCAAAATTTAAATTTCCTGGGTAATTCCACATGGGTTCACATTGTCAGGGTGCTAATTCATCATCTGTATCAATCCATTAACCGGAAGATTTATCCCCAAGTATTAAAGCAACATGATTATTAATTGAATTGTAATTAATGTTGCTGGTGGATGAAACATAGTTGAACTATAAAGTAGCGAAGGTAACTTGTAATACCTTTGGACCTAACCATTTGCCCATGTTTCTCCTTCTATCAAGCTACAGGCATTTAAAAGCCTAATTAATTTTAAAATCAACTTCTGTCTTGGCCATTCTTTACCTTTCTATCTTTCTGTAGAAAAGAGCTGGCAACCTAAGCTAGTTAATTGAAAGTGAGCTAATAAAAGGCTAATTCTCACACTGTGAAGGAGCCAATATTTCACCTGCAAGCTTAAAGTAAACATTAATGCTGCAGCAATGAAATGTGTAAAATAAACATTTAGCTTTAAAGTATCATAACATTTCTATTAAAAGATTATAGATATAGAAAATAGAATTGTGACCCGGCAAATAATATGGTTTCTTTTCTGTTTTTAAAAATAAATTGTGACACCTGATAAAAGTCTATAAGAAATATTTATGGAACAGAAATTGTATTCCAAATATAAGAATTTTCCAAAGTGTAAAGATTAAGAATGAAAGATGAATGATGTTACAAGGTAAACTAACTCCACTCATGGGACAATTACCAGAGTTTGCACCAAAGGAAAACTTAATGTTTTTAATTTCTTCATTGTGAACCTAAATAAATGTCCCAACAACTCTATGCTCTCCTTTCAGGTCCTTACCTTGAGTGATAATGTGATAAAACATTTTACTACCTTAGACTTTTATCAGCAGTGAAAAATGTGCATACAATGTGGTAAGCAGCAGTATGAATTTCTTTTAGTGCCTCATGCCATATGCTGGCAGCAGTGGAGATTTGAAATTTTCTTAATACACAACTTTAAGAATCCTGTTCATGCAGATGGTCAGCAGCAGGAACAGCTGAAAATTCAACAAACCTTCAGAAGAAACCCTAATGGCAAGATTCAAATAGTAGAATCTACAGTCAATGGGAAAAGCATGTCAGGCCTGTAAGTCATGCACTCCTAGCAGGAAAGTTAGGAATTCCCTAGAGTTGGAACATTAGTCACTCCAATGCTTTTGCAGAGTGTATCATGTGCCAGTGATCTGCAGGAGTAGTCCTGAGTTGGGTTTTACCTGAAAAGTGAATGGACATTGGAGTCATTGTGAGTAAAGTTTAAAATACATGGTGGGTAAGGAAAAAAATTCAAAAGATGGTACAGAATTATGAGCTAGAAATATCGAAAAGTACCTGCAGATTGAGCCAACCGTTGCCACCTTAGTGGGAAGGCACATGAGGTATGACAATAACAAGGAAAATCAATGGCCACAAAAGTACTTCAAATGAAGGCTGCAGATCTGGGTACATCAAGTAGCTAGAATTAAAGCGATAAAGGGGCACATTCAAAGCCTAAGCAGATAATGTCTAAAGGAAGAAGAAATTTAGGGCACGTTATTAAGGCTGCAATAAATGTGGGAAATCCATTATTAAAATGACTGTAAAGGAAAGATGTATTTATTTATATCCCAATGTAAAGAGTTCAGCTAAACATGGGAAAGAAACAGACTATTATTTGTTGCAGAAAGACTGTGGAAATGCAGGCAGCAGGAATGAGCCAGAACAAAAAACTTCATTAAAGTGGGCATCGTTATACAAGTCACAGGCAATGAGAATTATTCAGTAAAGCCTTTTCCAAAAAAAAAGCAGAAGTAATTTATTAAGGCTGCAAGTAGTGGGATTTATCCAGAGAAGCTGGAAAAAAAGTGGGAATCTCCCATTTCAGCCGCAGAAGGTAGAAAACCTTCTCTTTGGTCATTTAGACATGGGGAAGCTCTCCAGTAGCAACAGTACTATTGATGCAAAAAGCAAAAGCCTTGAAATGAAAATAAGAAATTATAGAAACACTCAAAAGACAGGTGGAATCTGTGGGGAGAGAAAGAGCTCTGTGTTTTTCCCTCAGCAGATGCTATAAGACCTACAGCATTCCAGCATTTTCCATTTTCATTTTAGTTATAAAGACTGATTACTTGTTATTGTTGCATTACTGGAGCTTGTTGTGTATTTCATTCATTACAGCAGTGATTATGCCTTTAAAAATACTTTACAGACTGCGATGTGCTTGGGGACAACCAAACGTTGTGCATAATGTTATATAAATACATGTTTATCTTTATGTTCTTCACTTTGCCAGCCAAAATAATGAGGTTCAAGAATCAGTTTCCATGGGACTCTGCCTTGTGTTTAAATGCAAAGGCATATATACACAGCTGTCAAATATGGGCGCACTAGAATTATTACTGCATGACTGATGTGTCAATTTGAATTTTTGGAAAGGACTTATCAGTACAATGGATTCAATCCTTCCAGCATTTTGAGCTATTTAACATTGAACTATGTATTGTGGGTAAAGCATTATTAATGTTGGTGATCTGAGAATATTAGACAAGAATACTGCCCAACATTACGCATATTGGCTCGAGTACTGATTTTCTATAGTTTGTTAAAAGGAAATATTAATTCACTTAACATTTTTAGTAGCAAGACTGTTTATACTGTGAGATATGATGTATATAAAGTATGTTTTATCTATATGAAATTAGCTTTTTTTTAGATTTTATGATCAATGCCTGGGCATTTCCATAGAGACGCATAAACACGATTGGAGGATTTAGATGGTTTTTAAAAAAAAATGCGCAGGTCATTTCTGTAATATAATCTCAAAGCTCTGTAATAGTTGTTGAAAACCTTCCCTTGGTACCTGTTGTATAAGTCTGATATGTTCTATTTAATGGCAAAATCTGATATCTAACACACTCATTGTGATAAAATCTCAAGTCGTAAAGAAAAATAACACAGTAGTAGCTTTGTTATGAAAGAAACCCATAATCCATCATGAAATATGAAACAAAACGCTGCCCTTGTTTACTCTGTTATAAGAATCAACTATACCTTTCTGATGTAATGGAAAATTCTAAAACAGAAATTACTGTTTAAATTATACATTATATTGTGGCAGCCAACTCTACTGGTCCATGGAAAATACGTAAGTGGGTTGAGTATGTTAATATAACTTAGACTACAAAGTTTACAAATTGCTTTGTGTAATTTAAGCGTTTCCTTCATAGTTACAGACATTTGATGTGTCCTCAGCATGTCAAAATGCTTACGATTTGATTAGTGGAGCTGCAATAGCACAAGTATTGCACCAAATGTAAGTATCTGAACTTTTACATTTCCCAAGTAACAGAAATTGGTTTCCTACCAAATCAGGAATTGATACCAGTGTTGTGCAAGTACCTAATGCAAATTGATACACTGGCCTCATGATGAATAAACAATCAGCTATGGGTACCAGTTGCAGCCCCAGACGCAGCTTACTATTTGCAGGAGGGAGTGAGCCAGCCAATGACTTAAGTCGTTTGGGTTGGGGAACAACTGTTGTGTTCAGAGGAGGAGTGGCAATCTGAAGAGAAGCATGACGTTGCCAGCTGAAGTTGACAGTTTTAATGTGCCATTATCTTTTTGGCAGTGATCTAGAACATAGAACAGTACAGCACAGAACAGGCATTTCGGCCCACGATGTTGTGCTGAACTTTTACCCTAATCCTAAGGTCTATCTAACCTCCACCCCTACCTTATACTATCATCCATATGCCTATCTAATAGCCACTTAAATGCCCCTAATGAGGCCGACTCCACTATCCGCTCTGGCAGTGCATTCCACGCCCTGACCACTCTCTGAGAAAAGAACCTACCTCTGACGTCTCCCTTATATCTACCTCCACTCACTTTAAAACTATGTCCCCTTGTAATAGCTACCTCCACCCTAGGAAAAAGTCTCTGGCTGTCTATTCTATCTAAACCTCTGATCATCTTGTACACCTCTATCAAGTCACCTCTCATCCTTCGTTGTTCTAAAGAGAAAAGCCCTAGCTCTCTCAACCTTTGCTCGTAAGACCTTCGCTCCATTCCAGGCAACATTCTAGTAAATCTCCTCTGCACCTTTTCCAATGCTTCCACATCTTTCCTGTAATGAGGCAACCAGAACAGGACACAGTACTCCAGATGTGGCCAAACCAGGCTTTTGTATAGCTGGAGCATAACTTCATGGCCCTTGAACTCAGTCCTTCTATTAATGAAAGCTAACACACCATATGCCTTCTTAACAACTCTATCCACCTGGGTGGCAGCTTTCAGGGAACTATGGACATGAACCCCAAGATCCCTCTGTTCCTCCACACTGCCAAGAATCTTTCCGTTAACCCTGTATTCTGCTTTCAAGTTTTTCCTTCCAAAATTAATCACCTCACACTTTTCAGGGTTTAACGCCATCTGCCACTTCTCAGCCCAGCTCTGCATCCTATCTATGTCCCTTTGTAACCTAGAACAGCCCTCCGCACTATCCACAACTCGACCCACCTTCGTATCGTCCGCGAACTTACTAATCCACCCTTCCACTCCTTCATCCAAATCATTTACAAAAATCACAAATAGAAGAGGACCCAGAACAGATCCTTGTGGTACACCACTCGTAACTGAGCACCATGTTGAATATTTTTCGTCCACTACTACCCTTTGTCTTCTAAGGGTCAGCCAATTCTGAATCCAATCTGCCACACTTCCCTCTATCCCATGCCTCCTTAACTTATGCATGAGCCTACCATGGGAATCCTTATCAAACGCCTTACTTACATCCATGTAAACCACATCCACTGCTCTACCTTCATCTGCGTGTTTGGTCACCTCTTCAAAAAATTCAGTAAGGTTTGTGAGGCATGATCTACCCCTCACAAATCCATGCTGACTATCCAAGTGATCATAAATCCTATCTCTCGGAGCCCTTTCCAATAATTTGCCCACCAATGACGTAAGACTAACTGACCTGTAATTTCTGGGGTTATCCTTATTCCCTTTTTTTGAACAAAGGAATGACGTTTGCCTCTCTTCAATCTTCCGGCACTATCAATTCCTTTTAAGGGTGGCTGCGTTGAGCTTGTATATACAATTTTGCTGCTGCTAATAGCTCTCTGCACCTCATGAATAGTTGAGGATTGCTTGATCTGTCCTTAATTCATTCCACTTTTCCAATGCTGATGTAGCACTGCATGCTGGTGGGTTCTACTGTATCTATTGCTTGTTCTCTTATGAAAGCTAAGGAAAGGTAAGAGGAAGAAAAGTGCTGAATAGGGAAAGTTGTGTTATGTTTGTAATTGAGAGTGTGTTGCCCCTTTAAGAGAGTGGGTCAGGTGACCTGGAGCCTGGAGCCAGAGGGGCAGTCTAAAACCAGCTGTGGAGCTGAGAGGATATGTAATAAAGTAATCCCTTTTCAAGTTTACCCTCTGTCTACCTCATGTTTTATTTATGGTTCAAGTGAACCATAAACATAACATCTAGTCTCTCCAAGTAAATGGCCAAATGGCCAAATGGCATGGGTTTAACCAGTTTGTTTTGTTGTTGCAACCTTTGCAGAGACCCATCTTGGTTTAATGAATTGTGGCTGAGTCGCATTAGAGATGATGTGGGTGAAAACTCAAGATTGAAGGTACAAAATGAAAAGTAATTAAACTGATGCTTTCATCATCAGAAACTCCCACCAATGGTGGAATATTTCAAGTGTTTTTTTTAGTTATCTCTGATTCATTTCAACTAAGGCTTTTGAAATGTCAGTTCTTGTCTTTTATACCTGTTTTCTGTTGATTCAGAAGTGAAATATATTGTGCAATTTTGTTATAAATTTGGGAATTCAGTAAGTTTCAATGAGACTCCCGCCCATCCCACCCCCCTGATCCTTCTGTACTCCATTGGGTACAAAGAACAGTACAGTAAAGGAATAGACCCTTCGGCCCGCCAAGACTGCACCGACACATGATGCCATTCTAAACTTGAATATTTTGCCTCTGACTGGTCCATCTCCCCATGTTCCCTACCTATTCGCATATCTGTCAAGATGCCTCTTAAATGTTGCTATTTTATCTGCCTCCTCAGGCACTTCTGCTTTGGGCACTTGCCATCCTCTATTTACCAACTCCTTTAAACTTGACTCCATTTACCTTAAACCTATGTCCCCTACTAATTGACATTTCTATCCTGGGAAAAAGACTCAGACTATCCATTCTATCTGTGCCTCTCATAATTTTGTCAACTTTTTTCGGGTTGCCCCTCATCCTTCGATGTTCAAGTAAAAATAAATAACGTTTGTCCAATCTCTCTCCATAGCTAATACCCTCCAAACCAGGCAACATCCTGGTTCGGTACCCTCTCCAAAGCCTCACGTTATTTTGGTGGTGTGGCAACCGGAACTGTACACAATATTCCAAATGTGTCCGGCCTAAAGTTCTACACAGTTGCAACATGATTTGCCCTGTGCCCTGAGCAATGACGACAAGCATGCCATATGCCTTCTTGACCACCTTATCCACTTGTGTTGCCACTTTCAGGGAACTGTGGACCTGTACACCTAGATCTCTCTATGTTAATGCTAGTAAGTGTTCTACTATTTGCTGTATCCTTCCCTCCTGCATTAGATCTTCCAAAATGAATTGCCTCGCATTTGTCCAGATTAAACCCCATCTGCCATTTCTCTGCCCAAGTCTCTATACCATCTACATCCTACTGTATCCTCTGGCAATCCTTCTCACTATCTGCAGCTCCCTGTTCTTTGTGTCATCCATAAATTTATTTATTAGGTCGCCTATGTTTTTCTCCAAATCAACCAGAGTCCTCAACTGCTCCTCATGTTGACAAGCCCTTCATCCCCAGGATGATTCTCATAAACCTCCTCTGGATGCCCTCCAATGCAGCACATCTTTGCTTAGATATGGAGCCCAAAATTGATCACAATTTTCCAAATGCAGTCTGACGAGAATATCTCAGCAGTATTTCATGCTCTTGTTTTCTAGCCCTCTTGAAATTCATGCTAACGTTCCATTTGCCTTTTTGATTGCCAACTGAACCTGCATGTTAATCCTGAACTAGGACTCCTAAATTCATTTGTGCTACAGATTTTCAAAGCTTTTTCCCATTTGGAAAATGGCCTATGCCTCTATCCTTCCTATCAAAGTGCATAACCTCATATTTTCCTGTATTCCATCTACCACTTCTTTGCCCACTCTCCTAGCCTGTCCTAGTCCTTTTGCAGCTTCTCCCCTTAACACTACCTGTGCCTCCGCCTATCTTTGTGTCATCTGCAAATGTAGCAGCAATGCCCTCAGTTCCTTCGTCCAGGTTGTTAATGTATAATGTGAATAGTTGTGGTCCCAACACTGGACCCTGTGGAACTCCACTAGTCACCAACTGCCATCCTGAAAAAGGCCCTTTTATCCCTACTCTCTGCCTTCTGCCAGTCAGCCAATTCTCTATCTGTGCCAGTACCTTGCCCCTAACACCATGGGCTGTTACGTTGGTTAGCAGCCTACTTTTAAGCACCATGTCAAAGGCCTTCTGGAAATCCAAGTAGATCACATCACTTCGCTCTCCTTTGTCTAACTTGCTTGTTACCTCCTCAAAGAATTCTAACACATTTGTCAGGTATGACCTCCCCTCCATGAAGTCGTGCTGATTATTTCACTTTGAAGTACTCTGCAATCTCATCCTTAATAATGGACTCTTAAAATCTTAGCAACAACCAAGGTCAGGCTTACCAGTCTATAATTTCCCATCTTCTGCTGCCCTCCTTTCTTAAATGGGGGTGTCACGTTAGCCATTTTCCAGTCATGTGTGACCCTCCCTGACTCCAGTGATTCCTGAACGGATACCACCAATGCCACCACCATGCTATCCCCTTCAGAACCGTATGGTGTGGTACATCCAAACTGGGTGATTTATCCCCCGCTCAGACCTCTCAGCTTCCCCAGCACCTTCTCCTTAGTGATGGCCACTACACTTAACCTCTGCCCCTTTACTATTGTGAAGTTCTTGTATTCTCCTGGTGTCTTCCACCAAATTGTGATTGTTTCTTTTGCCTTACCTTGACTCCTAGGATTATTTACCCAATATTGAAATGTTGCTGGAAGGTACTGTGCACCTTTCATTTCTTAAGACTAACAGAAGATGTAGAATAGTGAATGATTGAAAAGAACAGATATTTGGTTGCTTTTATAGGTAGCATATGTGCACATTCTAATACAATTCCAGAACCAGCCAATTAAGTAATTACAATAAGTGTATGATATTGGCAGCTGTAATGATCTCATGTTTTTATCATTAATTAGACTGATGCGTAGCTTTCGTCTGTCATGACACAGAATCGTAGTATTTCTTGTATGCCATCTCCTGACAGCAGAGTTTAGAAATACATAAATTGATCATGCATATGGAACTAAAAACCTCTTTGTTCACCTTATTCTGCATAGATGAATAACTTGAAGAAGATTCTCCAGATAGTTCTCGATTACTATCATGAGGTAATGTTATATGTTAGTACTGTGTCACTGCTTCATGATCTGCTGAATAAATTTGCAGAATAATCATGTTTATAGTTTAAATCCTTTTGCAATTAAGAGCTTTAATTTTCTAACCAGTTTGATCTTTTCCAATGAATTTAATGAATGTGTATGGAGCACTTTTGGTACGTTAGTTGCTCACCCTAAACTGATCAACCCAAAGATGACCAACTAAACCAGTATTCCATCCAACATCAAATTGGTTTACTTGCTGCTTCAGATATTCCAAGTCTGAATGAAGTACTTGTAGCATTCTACTGCTACCTTATGAGAAACCACCAAATTTAGACATTAAAACCTGGATGTTTACAATCTTCAAATGAAAACCTAAGTAATGATGTGGTAGTTTGTTCAACTGTAAAAGGCATTACATCTGAGCCTAATCCTAACCTCCAAATTCCCATAAATAAATGATGAGGATACAATAGCATAGTGGTTAAATTTCTAGATTAAACTTTTAAAAGCCTGAATTAATGATCTGGTTATGCATATTCAAATTCCACAACATCAGTTGAGGTATATAAGTTTACCTAATGAAGGGGCTACACTCTGAAAGCTTGTGATTTCAAATGAACCTATTGGACTATAACCTGGTGTTGTCTGATTTCTGACTTTATCCTTAATAGTGACTGTGATACCAACTGATTAACATATAATCCATCATCATGTTTACTAATGCCTTTTAAGGAAGAAAATCTGCTGTCCTCACTCAGCCCAGCATCTGTGTGGTGACCCTTGAGTGCCTTAGCATTGAAATAGTCTCAAGTCATTTCATTGTATTCAAGAAGGTACCTCATCAACTTCTCGTGGACAATTAGGGAAGGAAAATAAATACTAGCCTTGCTGGTAACAGCCACATCCTGTGAATGAAATAAAGAAAAAAATATCATTTGTTGTCAATCATCCTTCGTTAGTGTAATGTAATGTAAGGTATATTATATATATTATATCTATATCTATATTTATTTATATGTATTAGTGTCATTTGTTTAAGAGTTATGATTTTGAACTAGTGACATGTGGATTGGTCTCTTTGTATTGGGGGAGGGGGGTTTAATGATTAACTTGTCAGTATTTATGGAGCCATGATTATTTTTAAGCCATGAAAGAGGAAGTCCCTGGGTTGAAAATAGGAATTTGTTTACATTGGCAGCATTTTGCGAATGGATAGAGTAAGCATTGATATGCATGAACTTGCTTTCAGTATTGAAACATCAAACTTTTTTTTTAAAATTTTGCTTAGTGGAACAATCCATTGGCTTGGAAAGCTTTTGTGCTCATTTTGCAGAGGTCTTGGTGGAAGTTAGATATATAGAGCAGTTTTTTTCCTGAAGATAAGCGATAGTTTAGAATTGTTAGGAAATAGGTTACTTTGGTATAAGGGTCTTGGTTTGAAAGTTCAAGACCAGAATTATTTGGCTCAGAATCTGGAAGGGGTTATTTGAAGCTAAGAAAGACTAAACTCAGTTGTGTGACTAATCAAGGAAAAGGCTATCAAGATCTTAATTGTTCCTTTCAATTCCCAGTTTTAGATGTGATAGAGAAGGGTAATATCTCTGGTATTTGAGCACCGTAATGTGATGGTGTTGGAAAAAGATGAGTTGTAGTTTTACTGTGCACTTTGAAATTTTTCAAATAACTTGATTTATTCTATTTACCATTTTTTCTTTTGTGTAATAAATTTCTATTGTATTGTTGAAATTAGATCTGCAGCATCGCGTACTTGTATTTTGATGAAAGACAATGTCAGTAAATTAAAGTTAAATGTTTTAAACAAAACAAAATATGATCTATTCAAGTAAAATTTCAGGCTCGGATCTGACTTGTTCAGTAATAACATCAGCTGGGATCATAACATTAAACTAATTAAGTCATGTTTAACACAGTCTAGCTCTGAAATCAGCTAATGTAGCATAATGGGCCTTCATGATCTGGGCAAACTTAATTCTAGATTGATGGTTATGTTTACACTTGAAGCCAACAGAGGTAAATCTGTCATTTTGATGATGGTGTCCAGTATATAATTACTTCTGCCTTTGCAGTTTTCTTAGTTGGTCAACAAATGTCTTATGTATCAAATATACTTTTAGTAATTGACAACTATTTACAGGTGCTCGGCCAACAAATCGCTGACTCCCTTCACCCAAATTTGAATCTGATCGTGGAGCATGTTGATATTGTGGAAATAGGTAGATTGCTCCAACTGATTTTGGGATGTGCAGTGAACTGTGAGAGGAAGCAGGGTATGTACATAACCTCTCTCAATGACCTATGACTTTACTCAGAGTGTCAAAATTCAGAGTATTAAATTTCAAGGAAAGGCTAAATATACTTCACGTCCTGAGAATTTTGCAGAAAAAAACATATTTACCCAATAAGTGTTGAAAATGTAGTACTTGAGTGATTAGTGGTTGAAGCAAATGGTATTTTTGCATTTTAGAGGAAGCTAGACAAGCATTTGATAGAGAAGGGTCACAATGATTAGAGCGGCACGGTGGCTCAGTGGTTAGCACTGTTGCCTCACAGCACCAGGGACCCGGGTTTGATTCCACCCTTGGGCGACTGTCTGTGTGGAGTTTGCCTATTCTTCCTGTGTCTGCGTAGGTTTCCTCCCACAGTCCAAAGATATACGGGTTAGGTGGATTGGTCATGCTAAATTGCCCGTAGTGTTCAGGGATGTATAGATTAGGTGGGTTATAGGGATGGGTCTGGGTGGGATGCTCTGAGTATCGGTGTGGACTTGTTGGGCCGAAGGGCCTGTTTCCACACTGTAGGGATTCTATTCTATTCTAATGATGGATTCAGTTGACAAAATATCAGAGAAGACTTGAATGGAGAATAAATGCTGACATGTACTGATCGTTTGTTTCTGTGAAATATATTCTATTTAACCTTGTACATTTCTTTGTAGATGTCCTAAAACAAAATGACAAATTGCTTTGCTTTATCGCAACCCTTTTTTTCCCCTCCTTTTCTGAAGGTACTGATTCATGCTGGAGTCAGGAATTACGGATGTAGCCAGCCCTCTTGTACTTCAAGCATATCTTTATGTGCAAGCCTAGACAGAGAATTTTGGAAGGCCTAGGCTGGCAGCATCATGGATGAACTCAATTCTGTTATTTTTGCAGTGTCCGTACAGACATGCACATTTCCTACAGTTGTTATTGGATTTTTTTCCCCTGCGACCAACCCACCCGAACCCCTCATCACTCCCTAGCCCTACAGGTCTTAAATAGTCCTTTTGTTTCACCAGGTGATAACTAATTCATCAAAGGCTGGAAATTGAATCTGGGATTGAGTTTCGGAGCCATGAGGTCATGTTGCAGCTGTACAAAACTCTGGTGCGGCCGCACTTGGAGTATTGCGTACAGTTCTGGTCACCGCATTATAGGAAGGATGTGGAAGCATTGGAAAGGGTGCAGAGGAGATTTACCAGGATGTTGCCTGGTATGGAGGGAAGGTCTTATGAGGAAAGGCTGAGGGTCTTGAGGCTGTTTTCGTTAGAGAGAAGAAGGTTAAGAGGTGACTTGATAGAGACGTACAAGATGATCAGAGGATTAGATAGGGTGAACAGTGGGAGCCTTTTTCCTTAGATGGTGATGGCTAGCACGAGGGGACATAGCTTTAAATTGAGGGGTGATAGATATGGGACAGATGTCAGAGGTGTGTTCTTTACTCAGAGAGTAGTAAGGGCGTGGAATGCCCTGCCTGCAAAAATAGTAGACTCGCCAACTTTAAGGGCATTTAAATGGTCATTGGATAAACATATGGATGATAATGGAATAGTTTAGGTTAGATGGGCTTCAGATTGGTTTCACAGGTCGGCGCAACATCGAGGGCTGAAGGGCCTGTACTGCGCTGTAATGTTCTGTGTTCTATGTTCTATGTTCCTCATTTTTACAGCATTTACTAAACTGTTGAAACAGTTTATAATTGTTTTGCATAATGTATAATCCAAACACAGCATATTAGTTACAAAATGCTGATGCCTGAGAGGAATTAAAAAAAACACACAAACTTTTGAGTTTGATAACAAAAAGTGTTTATTCTTTTGTGTTACAGAGCACATTCAAAATATCATGACACTAGAAGAGTCTGTGCAGCACAATGTTATGACCGCCATTCAAGAAGTAAGGCACCACAAATCTAAATGTATCTCAATTCCAGTAAAGACAATTTTTCTATTAAAAACAATAGACATTCTCCGCTAAGGAGGACAAAGATAGACTGGCAAAATCCATGTGATTCACTGAAATCCTTCAGAAATCAACTATGCAGCTCTTGCCTCCGGTGACATATATCTGACTCTGTGCCAGACTAATGTGGTTGACTGTTAACTGCTGCAAAAAAAAACTGATTCAGAAGTTACTCAGTTTCCAGGGCAACTAGGAGTGAGCAATAAATGCTGTCTTTGTCAAGTGATGCCCACACCCTAGGAAGGAATAATGATGGAAAAAATGCACGGCTGTTTGTAATGTACAGTGCACAAATGTTAATTTTAAAAATGGTATGGAAATATCCCTTACCAAAACATTCAAAGTAATATTTTGGTGAGCATTTAATCTAGTAATTAAGAAATGAAAGAGCATACAAAATTAAAATTCTAGAAGAGGTTTCCAACTGTCTTCAGCCTTACACCACAAAATGTAAACAAACAAGTAAATTTGAAGTGTAGATCTGCCAGTGAAATATTAGGCGTTAGTTTTGACATTTGGTGAGGTGTAATATGAATAATGTAGCTTGTAAACCTCTGGAGATTAATTATTTTTAGGACTCACATAAAAAGTCACCAAAGTGAGTGCTAGCTTAAGCATACAGTTTCTTTTTAAAAACTTAAAACTGGCTTGTTCTACAACACATTTGAAACAATAGGTCAATAATATATCATGCAACCTAAAAAGAGAAACTAAATTTAATCTTCAGTTTAAAGTATTCCTTAATAGGTACAGATACAGACTTTTAAACTGGATTTTAACAGTATAATGTACACATTAAATTTTAAAAAAAAACTCATAGGTATTGTGGCTAATACATTTTTAGTAAGCTATTTTAGTAATAAATAGTAGGATAATAAAGTAATAAATTGTCTTCAATTTCTGCCTTATTGAAAATAAAGTGGGTTGGGTGGTCAATTTCCAATTATTCACTTGTGGGACATGGCTGGCTGGCCAACATTTACTGTCCATTCCTAACTGCTCTTGAGAAGGTGATGGTGAACTGCCTTTTTGAACTGCTGCAATCCACGTGCTGTAGGTTGACACAATGTCTTTAGAGAAGGAACTTCAGGATTTTGACCCCGTGACAATGAAGGAACGGCAATTTATTTCCAAGTTAAGACAGTGAGGGAACTTGCAGGTGGTCGGGGGTTTGAAAGGTATTGTCTCGGGATCTTTGGTGAATTTCTGCTGTGTATCTTCATACACACTGCTGCTACTGAGCATTGGTGGTGGAGGGAGTGGATGCTTGTGGATCTGGTGCCAATCAAGCAGGCTGCTTTGTCCTGGATGGTGTCAAGTTTCTTGAGTGGTGTTAGAGCTGCACCCTTTCGGGCAAGTGGGCAGTATTCCATTATATTCCTGACTTGTACCTTGTAGAAGGTGGGCAGGCTTTGGAGAGTCAGGTGGTGAGTTACCTGAACTGTATTTCTAGCCTCAGATCTGATCTTGTAGCTACTGCATTTATGTGGTGAGCCCAGTTTAATTTCTGGCCAATGATAAGCCCCAGGATGTTGATACTAGGGGATTCAATGATGGTAACACTATTGAATGTCATGGGGTGGTAGTTACTTATCTGTTGTTGGATATAGTTTTTGCCTGGAATTGTGTGGTGCGAATGTTACTTGCCAGTTGTCAGTCCAAGCCTGAATATTGTCCTGGAGTGTCCTGTCGATCAAAGCAGCTATTGATGAAGAGATCCAGCATCGACTCCAGTGTGCTATGCAGCCTTCGGCCGTCTGAGGAAAAGTGTGTTTCAGGATAACAACATCAGATCCGACATCAAGATCATGGTTTACAGAGCTGTGGTGGTACCTGCTCTCCTATATGGCTCTGGGACATGGACTGTGTACAGCAGACACCTCAAGGAGCTGCAGTAGAACCACCAATGCTGCCTGCTCAAGATCCTGTGTATCTGCTGCGAAGAAAGATGCATCAACACCAGCACCTTTGACCGGGCCAACATCCCCAGCATTGAGGCACTGACCACCCTGATCAGCTACGTTGGGCTGGGCACATCGTCTGCATGACCAGCACGAGACCCCCTAAGCAGGTGCTCTACGCCCTGCTTCGAAATGGCAGGCCAGCCCCAGGTGGACAGAGTAGGTGCTTTAGAGACACTCTCAAGGCCTCACTAGCAAAGTGCAGCATTCTCACAGACACCTGGAAACCACTGGCCCAAGAGCAGGAGTATCTGGAAATGCATTGATGACCTCAAGACTTGCCGTCGGGAAAATGTGGAAGCTAGGTGGAAACAGCAAAGGCAATACATAGCCAGACCAACACCCCACCCAGCCCTTCCTACAACCACTTCTGCCCCAAGTGTAACAGAGCCTGTGGTAGCTACATTGATCTGTACAGCCACCTACAGACTCCCTCTGAGGGTGGAAGAGAGTCATCCTTGTCTGCGAGGGGCTGCCAATGAATCGATGAATTGTCCAGATCTTGTTGCATTTGAACGTGGACTGCTTCAGTAACTGAGGAATTGCAAATGGTGTTGCATGTTGTGCAGTCATTGGTGAACATCTTCACTTCTGACATTGTGATGGAGGGATGGTCATTGAATCTGCTGAAGGTGGTTGAGCTGAGGCCACTACCCTGAGGAACTCCTGCAGAGATGCCCTGGAGTTGAGATCACTGACTTCCAATAACTAACTTCTGATGTTCGATGCATGACTTTAACTAGTGGAGAGTTTGCCCCCAATACCCATTGATTCCAGATTTACAAGGGCTCCTTGACGTCACACTTGGTCGAATGTGGTCTTGATGTCAAGGAATGTCGCTCTCATCTCAACTCTGAAATTCAGCTCTTTTGTTTGTGTTTGAACCAAGATGGTGATGAGATCAGGAGCTGAGTGGCCCTCGTGGACCCCAAACTAGGCATCACTTAGCCAGTTATTGTTGAGCAGGTGCTGTTGCACTGTTGCTGAACACCTTTCCTCACTTCACTGATGATTGAAAGTGGACTGATAGGGCAGTAATTGGCTAGCTGGGTTGGATTTATCCTGCTTTTTGTATACAGGATTTACCTGAGCAGTTTTCCACATTGTTGGGTAGGTGCCAGAGTTGTAACTGTACTGCAACAGCTTGGCTAGGGGAGCGGCAAGTTCTGGAGTACAAGTCTTCATTACTATTCCCGGAATGTTGAACGCTCCTATGACCTTTGCAGTATCCAGTCCCTCCAACTGATTCTTGATATCACTTGGAGTGAATCAAATTGGCTGAAGACTGGCATCTGTGATGCTGGGAACCATTGGAGGAGGCCGAGATGGATCATTGGCACTTCTGGCTGAAGATTGCTGTGAATGCTTCTGCCTTATCTTTTGTGCTGATGTGTTTGTCTCTTCCATCATTGAGGAAGTGGATATTTGTGCAGCCGCCTCCTCCATTGAGTTGTTTGATTGTCCATCACCATCCACGACTGGATGTGGCAGGACTGCAAAGCTTGGATCTGATCCATTGGTTGTGGGATTGCTTAGCTGTATCTATCACTTGCTGCTTGGTATGCATGTAGTCCTATTTGGTAGCTTGAGCAGGTTGACCCCTCAATTTTAGGTGCCTGGTGCTGCTCCTAGCATGTCTGCTTACACTCTCCATTAAATCAGGATTGATTCCCTGGCATGATGGTAATGGTTGAGTGAGGGATATACCAGGTATCAGAGGTTGCATATTTGTGCTAGAGTACAATTCTGCTGTTGATGGCGCGCAGTGCCTCATTGATGTCCAGTCTTGACTTATTAGATCTGTTCGAAATCAGATTCATTTAATGTAGTGATAATACCACACAACATGATAGAGGGTATTCTCAATGTGAAGGCAGCACTTCATTTACTCAAGGACTATGAGGTGGTCACCCTTACTGACAATGTCACGGACATATATATCCGCACCCGGCAGACTGGTGAAGCTGAGGTCAAGTACATTTTTCCTTCTTGTTGGTTCCCTTACCACCTGTTGCAGACCTAGTCTAGCACAATGTCCTTTAGGACCCAATCAGCTCAATCAGTAGTGTTGCTGCTGAGCCACTCTTGGTGGTGGACATTGAAATCCCCCACCCACAGTACATTTTGTCCAGCCACCCTCAGTGCTTCTTCCAAGTGTTGTTCAACATGGAGTCCTGATTCATCAGTCAAGGGAGGATGGTACAGGGTAATCAGCAGGAGATTTTCCAGGATCAATGGAGAGTGCAAGAGGGCATACCTAAAAATGAAGTGTCAACCTGGTCAAGGCAGAAGCATTTGTAGCAATCTTCAGCCTGAAGTGCCAAGTGGATGATCCATCTCTGCTTTCTCCAGTGAACGTTTAACTTGAAGCCATGAGACTTCATGGAATCTGAAGTCAATGCTGAGGACTCCCAGAGTAATTCCCTCCCGATTTGTATATTAATGTGCTGCCACCTGTACCATTTGGAGTAGTTACTGCTGGAACAGGCCTGATCAGTCTGCTCACGTAATTTGATGTTAATTTTAAATTTAATTTTAAATATTTTCTGCCTGATACAGTGGTATAGCTCCTTCAGTTTGGGAGCTTGCCTGTAGAGTTAGGGGAGGAGAATAAGAAATGGCTGTGGCTGCAGGTCGTTATCACCTACAGCACCTAAAAGAATCCGGTAGATTCACAATTGGAAACATTTTTCTGCTTTGAAGCTTCATTAGAAATGAAGTCTCTCCTGTGTGTGCTGTACCAAAATCAGAGTCACTAATACATTTTGATATCCCCGGCAACACTTTAAGTCACTGGTCTTTGCCTTCAGTATTACTGAGGTGGTAATGCTTTATGGAGTTGAAGGCAACAGGCGTGGGATCAAAATCATGGGAGGTAAAAAATATTAATTAGTTAATTTTACATTTCAGCTAATGAGTAAAGAAATGGCAGGAACGTTTGGCAGTGAAATGTCTGGAGACCTGGATCAGCAGGTAACTAAAAAGTCTCAAAAGCTTTTTGGAATTCAAAAAAAACCTTGAAATCAAAATCCAGAGTACATTTAATTTTGATTCTGATTTAGTTTTTCATTCTAATCAGACTTTCAGTTTTTCTTTAAAAGCAATTTCTTTAGTATATCTTTAATAAATTGTGAACAGCATATGTGTACTCTTTGTTCATCACCCATCAGGGAGTTTTGTAAAACAGTTTACATTTTTAAGCTTTTGTGAAGAAGTCAGGATTTAATAAAAACTTTTCTGAGTGGAATATTCAGATCGAGTGTTGCTGTGCAGAATTATAGTTAGCTGAGCAAAGGTTATTTGATATGCAACTTTCCTCGTAAACATTACTTTAAGTGGACAATTTAGATTATTCTTACACTCCACATGCAAAGAGCAAACATCTTGAAGTACTTTACATGTCTTTTGAACAAGTTGACAGCCAAGAAGGATCAAAGAATTTGAAAGGGGGAAGGCACAGTCAGAAATTTAGAGGTTTTCTTTAGGAAGCAAGTGATGTGGTAACTTGGAAATTATTCCTAGGAACAGGGCAGAAAGAGCTGCCTGTGATGACTGAACAGAGGGTGCAGGAAACAAGGAGTGATCCACCTTAGGAGGCACAGATACAGTGACCTAATCATGTGAATGTATTTGATAACAAGAGATTGGGTCTTAAAAGTAATTCTTTAGGGGGCTGCCTTTTAGTGATGACAGTACTATTCATATCAGTATCCCTTCCACTTAGCAAGCTGTCAATAAACAATGTGGAACAAAGTTTGTCAGTCATATTCAAATAAAGTGCAAGCATCAATTTTCTTGTTGATGTCATTGGGTGCTTGTATTGGTTATTACACTCATTTATCGACTGATGGTGGTGTGAATAAAATTTCTCTTCCCATGTATGTCAAGACTGTAGAGAGGAAGTACACACTTGATATAGAGAGTGTTCGTGAGTGATTTATCGTGGAGAAGGAGAGATGTATTAAATTAAGTGGAAATGCTCAGTCTTTCACTATTGACAAACAAAAGGGAGATAATGTTGGTTGAGACTAAAATGGAAGGAATCAAGGCAGCAGGTGGTATGGTTCTTGAATGAGTTCAATTTTGTATGTAGAAGAAACAACCTGATTAAATGGAGACCTGAGGCATTGTTGGAGTGAAGTGAATACCAGAGGAGGTAGAGGCAGCCAGGTTTTTCAAAAGGAAATGCATGAGCATTTTGCCTTCAGTATCTGATGCTATAGGAGAAGCTACATGCAATACAGTCATAGGAGATGGTTTGTGTTATTGAATAGGAATTTGCAGTAGTTACTTCTTCTACAGAATGTAATAGAAGAACTTGATTGTGGAAAGGGAGCAGCAGAGCCCCTTCAAGTGGCTAAGTCCCATTTGATGGTAGACAGCCAGGACATGCTTTCAGGTTCTCATCCTGGGGTGTGACTACAAAAGGTACATGTGGTGGGTAATGAACAAGGATTTGGAAGGGATGAAGGCGAATGCAGATAGTGACAAGGCAGTTGTTGAAATCATCAGCTCTGGCACCATTGTCACAACAGTTGACAGATCAGAGGAGTTAGAAATTGCAGTTTGAAAAATAATGTGAAGGTTATCAGTGAACTTTTCTATAGCAAACAAACAAAATTCTGAAAATTTAGAATGAAATAAGATATGATCCAGTGTATAGGTTATGAGGCAATATCTTCATGCTTTTCTTTGCAATCGCACTTTCTTTTAGATTTCAACGTAGCTGAAAAGGAAGTAGCACGTGTTTCACATTCAGAATTTCGAATGACCTTGAGATTTAATTAGTTGTTAACAGGTTTCTTTTATTGTTTCTAAGAACTGTACAATTGAGCTGATTTTGTTTTTCTTTTAGCTTAAAAAGGCCCTGGAAGACCTTCATGAAGCTGTGCTAGGAAGGGAGGAACTGTCTCAGCGCTGCCAGGAATTGGATATTCAGGTTAGTATGCAAAAACCTACAATGTGATTAACATCTGTGAAATGCAACCTCCTTCCACCTGCCCCCCTCCCCCCCCACCCCACCTCTACCCTCCTCCCCAACAGGAGCCAGAAGGGTCCAGACCTGAAACGTCAGCTTTCCTGCTCCTCTGATGCTGCCTGGCCTGCTGTGTTCATTTAGCTCTACACCTTGTTATCTCAGATTCTCCAGCATTGGCAGTTCCTACTATCTGAGTTTTATGAACATACCTGAATAGGACTCAGTGAGAACTGCTGTTTACTGGCCCGTAGTTATGCTAATCTATCTGTCTTCAACACATTTTAATGAAACTGAGACAAACCGTTAAGAAGGCCTGCAGTGAGGATCTTTTAAAAGAACCACACACTTAAAATGCCTAATGTGTTAATCTTTAAAATGACCTCTCTATAATTTCTTTTTAGTTTCCTTATGGCACTTAAACTTTCACAAGTCTTTGTGGCAGATGCAGTTATTTATTTTTTTTTAACCAAGCTCCATTTAATAGTTCTAAAATGTTTACTGCCAAGAATCCTTTAAACCAACTTGTTTGGATGAAATAAAGAAAAGAGGAAAGATGTTTTGCAAGAAAGGCAACACTCTCAACCATAACTTGCCTTAGCATTCACAAAGAGTGGTCTCATATTAACACTGTGTTGCTGGTGAAGGATGTTCTTCGTAATGATTACCGCAATAGCGAATTCCTGGTGGCATTATAGTGACATGACTGTGACACATTTATATAACCCTCATACTGAAAGGTTTTTCAGAAATCTTTCAATTGCAAAATGTCATATTTTACATGACTTGGCATATAAGAAATTGGGCCAGTGTGATCAGGAGCTGACATCAGAATGATTGATTGACAAAACCTGATTTCATGGATCTGAATCAGCAGATCTTTGCCATCTGTTGCAAGGACATCAAGTGCTCATCATGTAATGAGGAGCTTCTACAGGGACAGAGACATTATACTACATGTGACATAGCCGTAAGAGTTAGCATGATAATTGGAAAACAGTTTTCTTTGTTTTTGTAATACATTTGTTTTAAAAGTGTCCTGATTTTTAGTATATTGTTTGCTTTTTGTATGATGGTTTTCTTTCAACAATGTACTTTGTAAATGTGGATTGGATGTTAACAACTGCAAAACATATATTTGATACTTGCTGAAAAATAAACCAATTGATTTTCCTTACAATTGCTATAGTGAGATATACATTTTCTGTATTTATTTGTTATATATAGATGACAAGTTATTTTTTGTGGCTGTCAGATGATAAAGTTACTTAATGTTTGCCTTGGGTAACCATGTCTCAATATGTTCATAACCAAAAGGAGTAATACTTTGAGAATTGTTAAGTAGACAATATTTATTCACTCAGTTTTACAATTGATATTTTATATAAGCAGTACACAAGTATTGCGCTGGCTTATTCAATCACAATGGCACTAGGAGTGGCATAATACCCTATTAGGTGAGTTCCTAAAGTTTGACTTGTTGCATACAACTGGGCACTTTCCTTGCCTTGTGTTTAGAGTCAGAGTGTTTCAGTTCAAACTGTTCTATTCCATTTCCCACAGCCTGTTGCCCACTGATGTCGGAAGATACTTTTTAAAACACTTGGCCTCCATCAAGATGGAGGGGATGTGGGTTATTCAGACAGTGCTCCTAGAGGAAGGAGTTCCAAAACTGGGGAGAAAATTACTTTTTTGAAAGTGCATTTTCCCCCATGTTCTTCCAACAACATAACTCTTCTTCAAATTCAAATTTTCCTCCTGTCACTTGGTGTGTTAAATAAACTTGCAATAGAAGTCAAGTTGCCATTTGGTGCAATGATGTCATGGTTTACAGGTTGAAATGATATAATTTACAAAAGTGATATTGAAATGAAAAGCTTGCAGAGATAAATTCAAAACTCAGCAATGTTTATCTTCTGTTGTGGTTAATTAATTACAATGAACAATTATTTAAAAATGAGCCAAGAGAATGCCACTTTAATCTGAATGTTGTGATTGCATCACTGTGAGGCTGTTTGAAGGTAGTAAAATCTAATTAGTGGAACTCCTTAGTGCCAACCATTGATAAATAGGAATTATGTAAGAATTCCATACTGTAATCCTACTAAAAACTCTTAATTTAGTAAAAAGAAAACTCTTATTCAGAACAAATGATTGAAGCGATTGAGACAAATTTAGCAGCCGTTGTATTTGTAATGTCCTTTTAATTTCTGAAAATTGTGATTTATTTTTTTTCCTGGTCTGTCATCATTTTAATTCACATAGTCATGGAGATACAGATCGCACCAGATATTGATTCTTCCTCCAGCTTTTGTAACGAATGTTTATAGATCTTAGGTAAAGCTAAAAAAAAGTGCAAAGGTTTCATTCAAAACTACCTGGAATATTCACCTGGTTTCAATTTGTTTAAGTAAAATTATACCCTTGATCAGCATTTTGCTATAGAGGGAGATTATAATAAACTTCCTGTGTAACCTGATTATGTAACCCAATCTTTTATGGATGGGAAAAATAGTATTGTTTGAACTCCAGGTCAACATATGGGAAAAAGAAGTAATTGAGATTTTATCCTCATTTCAGTGCTTACCATTTTTCATTGTGTTTTGTTATCCCAGTTGAACTTTTCTGTACTTTCTTCTTTGGTTTTAACTTACTTGTGTTGATAATGATCTACCATGATTTCAAAGCTGCACCTGGAAAAATAAACATTTAAGTCAGAGATTGAGCTGCGAAATGGCATACCAGTCTTTTAGCTTCACGAGCACTGGTTTAGACAGAGGGCTGGATTCTAGTTCCCCCTGATGGCAGGTTTAAAGGCAGGTGGCATTCCCACCACTAAACTTTCCCACTTTGTTCTTATTAATTTAAATTTTACGGTGGGTGAATGAGGTGTCAAATGCAACCTCCATAGCTTTTTTCATTCACTCATGGGACATGAGCAGCGCTGGCTGACTAGCATTTATTGCCCATCCCTAGTTGCCCTTGAGAAGGTAGTGGTTAGCTGTCCTTATATAGAGTCATACAGCATAGAAACAAACTAGTCCATACTGATCTTGGTCTCAAACCAAGCTAAACTAGTCCCACTTGCCTGAGCTTGGCTCATATCTCTCCAAAGCTTTCCTATTCATGTACTTATCCAAATGTCTTTTACATATTGTAAATGTACCTGAATCCATCACTTCCTCTGGTAGTTCATTCCACAAATGAACCTCTCTGTGTAAAAAAAAAAGTTGCCCCTTATGGCCTTTTTAAAATTTTCCCCTCTCACCTTAAAAATGTGTCCCCTAGTTTTGAACTCTCCTACCCCAGGAAAAAGACCCTTGCTATTCATCTTATCCAGGCCTCTCATAATTTTATAAACCTTCATAAGGTCACCCCTAAACCTCCTACACTCCAATGAAAAAGTCACAGCCTGTTCTCACTTCATGGACGTCAGGAGATGAATATTGAGCACTCGCCACCTGTAAAGGCTCACTTTGCCCTGCTATGGACTGCAATGAGAAAAAGAGAGGGATTGAGGGAGATGAAAATGAGCGGCATAGCTGTTAACAGTGAGGGAAGAAGTTACAGGAAATAGAGAGAGTGGCAGAGCAGCAGCCTTGTGAGATAGAGTTCGTGTGAGTCTTGAACCATTGCAGTCCATGTGCTCTTGGTAAACCTACAAAGCCATTAGACATGCAATTCTAGGACTTTGACACAGTGATACGGAAGGAAGGCAAAATATTGCCAAGTCAGAATGGTGATTGGCTTAGAGGGGAACTTGCAGGTGTTGGCATTCCCTGGTATCTGCTGCCCTCGTCCTTTTAGGTGGAATTAGTTGTGGGTTTGAAAGGTGCTGTCTCAGGAACTTCTGCAAATTTCTGCAGTGCATTTTGTTGAGGGTACAAACTACTACTACTGAGCATCATTGGTGTGAAGGGAGTGGATGTTTGTGGATGTAGTGCCAATTAAACAGGCTGCTTTGTCCTTGGTGGTGTCAAGCTTCTTGAGTGTTGTCAAAGCTGCATTCATCCAGGCAAGTGGGGAATATTCAATCACACTCCTGACTTGTGTCTTGTAGATAGTGCACAGCCTTTGTGAAGTCAGAGATGAGTTACATAGTTCAATATTCCTAGCCTCTGGCCTGCTCTTGTAGCCACTGCATTTAAACATTAAGTCCAGTTGATTTTCTAATCAATGATAAGACCCCCAGGATGTAGATAGTCATGGATTCATTGACAGTAATGCCATTGAATGTCAAGGCATTGTCAGTGGATTATATCTTTTTGGAGGTGGTCATTGCCTGGTATTTGTGTGGCATTATGTTACAACTTTTCAGCCTATCTGTGGATATTGCATTTGGACATAAACTGCCTCAGTACCCCGGGAGTTGCGAATGGAGCTGACCATTTTGCAATTATTGGCGAACATCCCCATTTCTGACCGTTTGATGGAGAGGGGGTAATTGATGAAGCAGCTGAAGATAGTTGGGTCTGGAACACTAACCTGAGGAACTCCTGTAGAGATGTCCTGGAGCTGAGATGACTGACCTCCTAAAACCACATCCATTTTTCAATATGCCACGAATGATTCCAATCAACGAAGAGATTGCTCCCTGATTCGCATTGACTCCAGTTTTGCTAAGAGACCTTGATGCTGCATTTGGTCAAATGCGGCCTCGATGTCAAGGGTTTTCACTTTCATCACACCTCTGAAATTCACCTCTTTGTGAACCAAAGCTGTAATGATGTCAAGAGCTAAGTGGTCCTGGCAGAACCCAAACTGGGCATCACTGAGCAAGTTATTGCTGAGCAGGTGCGCTTGATAGCAATGTTGATGATACCTCCTGTCACTTTACTGATGATTTGACAGTAGACTGATGGGGTGGTAATTGGCTGGTTTTAATTTGTCCTTTTTTTTTGTGCACAGGACATACCTGGACAGTTTTCCGCATTGTCAGGTAGATGCCAGTGTTGTAGCTGTACTGGAACAGCTTGGCTAGGGGAGGGGCAAGTTCTGGAGTACAAGTTGCCAATACTATTGCCAAATTCTGTCAGGACCCATAGCCTTTACAGTATCCAGTGCCTCCAGCTTGAATTGGGTGATGACTGGCATCTGTGATGTTGGGTAGCTTTGCAGGAGGCCAGGATGTATCCTCTTGATACTTCTGGCTGAAGATTGCTATGAATGCTTCTGCCATTCTCCTCCTCTGCAGTAATGAGTACAGATTCACCACCTTCTATCTCTGTTCCAAAGACTTGTCCCTTCACTCTGAGGCTGTGCCCTTGGGTCCTAGTCTCTCCTTGTAGTGGAAAATCATCTTCACATCCACTGTATTTGGGCCTCGCAGTATTCTGTAACTTTCAATCTGATCCCACCCCTCATTCCTTCTAAACTGAGTATAGACTCAGAGTCCTCAACTGCACCTCATATGACAAGCCCTTCATCCCTGGCATCATTCTTTTAAACCTTCTCTGGACTTCCTCCATTGCCAGCACATCCTTCCTTAGCTAAGGGGCCCAAAACTGTACACAATTTTTCAAACGTGGTATGACCAAAGCCTTATACAGCCTCAGCAGTAGATCTCTACGCTTGTAATCTAGCCGTTTTGAAATGAATGCGAACATTGCATTTGCCTTCCTAACTTCTAATTGAACCTGCATGTTAACCTTAAGAGAATCCTGAACTAGGACTTCCAAATTCCTTTGTCCTTCAGATTTCCAAAGCCTTTATCTGTTTAGAAAGTAGATTACACATCTATTCTTCCTACTAAATCGCATAACCTCACTCTTTCCCACATTTTATTCCATCTGCCACTTCTTTGCCCACTCTCCTAGCCTGTCCTAGTCCTTTTGCAACCTCCCTGCCTCCTCAACACTGTGTGTCCCTCCACCTATCTTTGTGTCATCTGCAAACTTAGCAATAATGCCCTCAGTTCGTTTGTCCAGATTGTTAATGTAAAACATGAATAGTTATGGTCCCAAACTATTCCCTGCGAAACTCCACGAGTCACCAGCTGCTATCCTGAAAAGAAACCCTTTATTCCTACTCTGTGCTTTCTGCCAGTCAACCAATCCTCTATCCATGTCAATACCTTGCCTCTCATACCACATGTTCTTATCTTATTTAGCAGCCTCCTTCTCAGCACCTTGTGAAAAGTCTACTAGACATCTAGATCACGTCCACTGGCTCTCCTTTGTCTAACCTGCTTGTTACCTTCTCAAAGAATTTTAACAGTCTTGTCAGGCATGACCTTTCCCTGACCAAGTCCTCCCTCCACCTCTTTAACTTTTTCCATAATTTTTCATGCAACTGAACAGCCCCATCTACCCAGCACTATCTAGTTTAAAGCCCTATCCACAACCCTAGTTATCTGATTTGCCAGGACTCTGGTCCCTGCAGGATTCAGTAGAGCCCATTCCATCGGAACAGCTCCCTCCTTCCCCAGTACTTGTGGCAATGTTCTATGAATTCAAACTTGTTTCTCTCTGACCAATTGTGAGCCACTCATTTATCTGTTTAATCTTTTTGACCCTTTGCCAATTTGCTGAGGTAGTAATCCAAAACTAATTATCTTTTGTAGTGGAGCAGAGATAGTAGGAACTGCAGATGCTGGAGAATCTGAGACAACAAGGTGCAGGGCTGGATGAACACAGCAGGCCAAGCAGCATCATAGGGTCGAG
>NC_063341.1:37945813-37977948 GCF_021869965.1 Rhincodon typus
GGCTGCTAGTTGCTCACATTCCACAACAGAACCTCCTTCCTCTTTCTACCTACGTCATTGGTTCCTATGTAGACCATAAAAACTGGATCTTTCCCCTCCCACCCCTCTGCGGTCCAGATGAGAAATCCTGAAACTGGGCACCAGACAACATCAGAGCCTTTTGGGATTCTGGATCCTGGCCATAGAGAAACATGTGTATTTCCTTGATTATACCAACCCTGATTATGACTACATTTCTCTATTCTGCCCCCTCGTGAATGGCTCCCTGTACCACTGTACTAGGGCCAGTTTTCTCATCCTCCCTCCAGCCCCCACTCTCATCCACACGGGGAGCATGGATCTTAAACCTGTTAGTAAAGCACAAGGGCTGAGGTACCTTCGGCGCTGCCTTCTGGATCCCTCAACCCGAGTCGCTCGTAGTTACACCCTTCTGTCTCTGACCACTGACTGAATTCATTGCAGTCAATCTAAGGGCTGTGACTGCCTCCTGGAACACAACATCCAGGTAACTCACCCCCTCCCTGATGTGTTGCAGCATTTGAAGTTCAGACTCCAGCTCATCAACTCTGGTCACTGTGAACCACAGTGGGGCCCACCAGCTCTGACTCCATGCAGTTATAACACATCATCTGGCCTGGCATCTTTGTTTTAATCACCTAGTTCTTAATTTGATTTTCAAAAATTTTGTCTTTTAGTTTGTCCCTAAGTATCTCCCCTCTTTACCCTCAATCTGAAAGTAACCTATAATAGTTAAATTGGTTGGTGATAGCCACTAATGAGCTTGCAGTTTACCTGTGATGTCACTTTTTTGTGCTGGCCCCCGATCCTGTGTTTAAAGTTATTCTGTTAAATAAAAAAACCTTACAAACTATGAGCCAAAAAAAAGCAAGCAAAAAGTACCTCTTCCCCTCTGCACTGAATTCCCATGCTTCCACCAAATTCCTGAACTATGTACGCGCTTGGGCTGTCTCTCATTCTGGATGAGATAGATATCTCCTTCCTTACTATGCAAATCTTACTAATCATCAGAAAGCTCTATCAGCGTAAGTGTCACCATCTTCTCTCTGATACCTTACATTTATTCTGTCTGTGCAACTGTATCTATCTCTCACCAAGGCTCATACTCTGCTCCTCTCACTATTACCTGCAAGATTTTCCTCACTTGCCTTAATCCACGCCAATCCCACCCCCTGACATCACTAACTCTGCATGATCTCTGCGCTGTGTACTTACTCACTTGGGTCACTTCTCTCCCTGGACCAACAATAACAGCTGTGCCATCCACTTTAAACTCGTTTAATACCTGCCTCCCTCTCATTCCAGCCCACAGTAGGGCAGAAAGAATCAAGCTGGGCATTGGGGCTGTTGGACATTCAGTTTCTTGCTCCTTACATGTTGAGGATCCTGACTCTGACTGACCATGTCTAACCAACATGCCCTCACCCCCATCCCCCCAGACTAGTATAGGAGGCTGCCCTTGACTTACTGTGCTGACATTCCCTGGGCGAAAGATATCTCCCTTACCTTGACTGAGGACTGCTGACAACCTTGACAAGCTTTCAGCTTGTCTCTGCAAAAAAAATGGTAATTCAGCACTGAGACCATTTGACAGCCTGGTCCAGTCCACAAGTTGGGACATGTCCCTGAGTGCACTGTGCTCTCGAAGCGGCATTATAAGAAAGTTGCCATGGCTAACGAGAACAAAATCTCCAGAAACTTACTTTCCAACCCCTCCATGTAATTGAAACTGGCTACAAGATCCCATTGACCATGAGTGTAATGTTTATCTCCATAGATGGAATCAGATGCTGGGAATGTGTATTTTTGATTGTTTGATAAGGTAGCATAAAATACGTAAATCTCTGCTTCTAGGTTTCTACATTGCAGGAGGAAAGAAATAGCTTATTGGCTGAGTATGACCTTATGACAGAGAGGATAAACCAATTGGATGCATTTGATGATCCACACAGCCTCGCTGGCAAGAAATACATTAACTTCCAACTTCAGTTGGATCAATTACAAGAAGAAAACTACAGGTATATGATTCAGTTGTATTCATTAAAATTTGTTAAATTTGTGATGTGTATTTTATACCTTTACTTGAAGATCACCATTGGAGCTGTACATTTCTCCTGCAAGATGGAGCTTCACAAATGCTTCATAAGAAGCCTCAAATCTTCAAACTAACACATGCTGCAACACGATTCCAGCAGCTCCATCAGCTGCATACATTCCTGATGTTCCTATTGGATAACAGTAAACTTGGGAGAGCTACTTGCCCAATCTTCCTTCCCTTCAATTCTGCTTCATCTTTTTGATAGAAACATTTCACGGATCTAACTGTTCTTCTTTCTGAAAACACCGCCCCCAACCCCTCCTGCCATGTGTTTGTGCAACTCATAGCTCCAATTTTAATCACTGTGACATTAATGACTCTGCCTTCAGCTGCTTAAGCCCTATCCTGTCCTATTTTTCACTACAAAACTTAACAATTCCCTCCCAAAAAAGACTTCTCTACTTCTCTTTCCTCTTTTAAGACATTCCTTAAAACCTACCCCTTTCACCTGCTCTAATATCTCCTTTATGTCTTGATAGCAAATTTTGTTTGATAACTCACCTGTGAAGTGCCTTAGGATGATGTACAGCAATAAGGGTCCTATATCAATGCAAGTTCTTGTTGATTTCTCAATCCCTTTCCCTAGCCCCATCTCACTGTCTTCTTTTTAACTTTTTCCAAGATTTCCTGTTCCCTTTGTTTTTTTATAATGTTTTCCCTGCCATCATAACCTGTTTTTAACTTGTATAAAATAGTCAACAAAGCCTAAAATCACTAGATCGAGCTTCCTAAGCTCCAGAATCTGCAGACACTCCCATCCTTTTAACTACATTAAAACTATTGGAATGAAAGAGGCACAAGTGGGAATGAAAGAGGTTTGTTTTGACCTGACTTTGTGGATGACATGAGATCCATTAATTAAAAGTAAGTTCACAATTTAAAATACAGAAATCAAATTCTTTAATCTGACTTAAATTTGTTGTCTAAAGACTGGTTTATCTAAATCACTCTCTTACTCCTTTTCTTGTCCCCAGTCTCAATTCTTTCCATATATTTGTGGCTCTGTCTCTGCATTTTACTTGTTTCTCTTCTTTCAGGTTCCATTTGTCTTGCATATCTGCCCACTATCCTGACTGAATATTTCACTCTTTTTCCACGTTTGTCTTGTGCAGTGGAAGTCTGTTATAGTGCAGATGCTGGTGTCCAAAAAGTGAGACTACATTATAGGTAGAACACATTAAGAAAATGATTTTTAGCTAGCAAAATTAAGCTTTAAATAAATACCGTACCGCTATCAGGAGCCATGAGACTCCTCTGTTATAATCAAGTTTGTAATACATTGAACCATGGTTAAAACAGGCTTTCACTGTACTGACTTTAAATAGCAGTGCAAAGTGAATACAAAGATTGATGCCAAAAATTTGGTAAGTAATCTGTTTCACAGTAGCTCCCTGAAACATCACTTAGGTTAAAGCTATTCAAAACCATGTTTTATTTTCTTTCCTTTTGCCTTCTCTATTTTTTGTCTTCTACACAACTTTTACTGCTTATCCTTTATTTATAAATTTGCAAGTCTATTCTTTTCCTTTTTGTGGTTCATCCTTTTCTTCATTCTCTTATTCCCTAATATATGCTGTTGGTTACTTTCTTCCTGATAATATTTTCAATTTCAACTCAGTGTACTGAGGGAATCAGGAAAGATGTGGTTTGATTTATGTATAATGCCTTTATGAATTTAATTATTGTTTTATAGCTTAGCAAAAAATGTAAATAAATCATATTTTGTAGGTATGGAAGCAAAGTATTTAAGGGAGTACTGCTTCCTAATCTCACATTCTTGGCTAAAAACTGTGTGCATGTGTGCACGTGTGGGCAGGATGGGGGAGGTTGGGGTGGGGAACTCGTCTATGACATAACTGGATATTCCAATGCACTGCACAATTTGTATATATCTTTGTCAAATAGTACTGATTGCTGTGGTTTAATCTGTACAATGTGATTTTTCAAATGAAAAAGTTAGGCCTAAATTACATATATCTAATATATAAATGAATGTAGACTGTGGTTGTTGACTTGCTCACCGAGCTGCTAAGTTTGTTTGCAGATGTTTCATTGCCATACTAGGTAACAGCATCAGTGCGCTTCTGGTGAAGCTTCACTGCAGGTGCATTGATGATGTTACCTAGTATGGTGACGAAACATCTGCAAACAAACTTAGCAGCTCGATGAGCAAGTCAACAACCATATCAACAACCCAAGCTACAAATCTTCTTAGAAACCTTGAATGAAGGTAGACTAATGAATAACAAGACAGTCGGCACAAAATTCGTACAATTCAATACTTGTTTATGTTCCAAAAGTGCGATGATTACATAAGTAAGTGACCTTGAATAGTCTGTAGCTGTCTTTTGAATTACAAGATTAGAATATGGCTTCACTGCAAAATGTGAATTAATCTTCAATGTCTTTGTTAATGTTAAATATCATAGTAAATATAGTAATTAGTGAATCATTCTGCCCCTTCAGGAGGGTTACTGGTTATGTTGCAGTACATGGGAAGTTTCATTACTTGGTTTCTTTCGTATATATCAAAGAAGATTTTTGTTTGTTAACGTTCTGTTTAGGCTTGAAACAGCAAAAGATGACTATCGTGTTCATTGTGAAGAACTGGAGCGACAATTGATTGAGATGCAGCACAGAAATGATGAATTAAACAGCTTGGCAGAAGAAAATCTTGCTCTGAAAGATGAAATTGATATCATGAGGTAAAGGAATATTGACAGCTGGCAGTTTCCATCTAAATTACATTTGCACTAATTAGGAACAGATTTGCTACAACCTAAAGATGATCGTTAACTAAAGTATCAGAATAACATTGTGTTTTGTCCCTATCATATGTGACCTTGTATTATATAGCAAAAAATATATCTGCTATTTGGATTGCTGATGTGATAAATAAATGAATAACTTCGCCATAATTTTGCTTTTAAGTATTAGCTGCTGTAGTCCTGTAATTTAAATTTTAAAATAATATTACACAAGGATGGATAGAGGAAAAACTGGAAGTCCGTATAAACAGAAACTTAAAAGGTCTGACCATTCTGGTATAAGTTTTTGTCATGATGCATTTTACTGGACTCGGAAGGTTTAACTGAAACTTGAGGCAAACTTTTCCATGTGCTGACAGTATAGTTAGAGTAAATTAAAGTAGAAATGTGAAAGATTGTCATTAACCTTTCAGCAAAATACAGTGCTTTCTGGTGCTGAGAATGCAAACAACCACTGAATCAAGATTTTTTTCACTATTACTTATTGGAACATCTACACTAAACATTTATTTGGAACAATTTTATTAGGATGACCATAGGTTCTTGTTACTAAAGGGATTGTTTGATAATTAAGCCCTATTGCAGATATCCAGACTTTCTTTTAAAACATAGGGTATTGTTTGTATTTTCTGCCTCCTGATGTCTGTGCTATTTTGTAAAACACAATTTTGCAAAATAGTCACTCTTCCAGAAACAAAATTTATAGTAAGCATGGGATAATATTGTGTTGGTGATGTTGACTTAGCCATATTGTATCATGAGAAATGATGTGCATGTACCATTTTCAGTTTAATATAGAAGTTGTTTTTCCCTCAATGGAAAGTATTCTGATGAAAGAAAGTCAACTTTAAATGTTAACAACTATATTTCTCTCAATAGATACTGAGTATTTTCTGTACATTGTTCTTTAGATTTCTAGCATCTGCAGTACTTTGCTATTTCAATTGGTAATTTGTTTTGTGTTTTTATTTGACCACAGAAGAATAGTGAGACATTATTTATGTTCTTTCTATGTCACAGTTCTTATTTGCTTAGAGGTTTTAACTGAATTTATAAATTTAGTCTGTTAGTATCGATGGAAAATATCTGGAAAAGCCAATAAGTATTTGTTTTATGCTTTGATGATTAGTCCCTTTAAGCTGATATGATTATTGTCCTTTCTTCAGTTTGCAATTACTTGACTCTTGTTCACTCTTATCATACAGACTTTTTGGTAATTTGTTCAAAGCTCATTTCTGAATATGGTGATTTTTATTGATCTTGCATGCAGAACTTCATTGCAGTTGATTACAGACTAAAATATTCAGCAAAGGGTTCAGAATGAATTGGGTTTTACTATGATCAAAGATGCTTTAAATCTTAGTGAACATTTTTATGTAATATATCTATTAAAGCAACACAGTGCATGCTATATATAAGCAAATGTTCAGACTTCAATATCAGAATGTAGTTTAAATTTAAGCTGAACTGTAGTTTATACGACCATTAGGTCTCTAAGCTGAACAGAATTCAAGGCTAGTTCTAGAAATTTTACAGACAAGAAAACATTTTATGGATTCTGATCATTGTATTTACAGAAATTATTCAGATAAGGTAACCAAACTAGAAGCTTCGGTGGAGACATACAAGAAAAAACTCGAAGACCTCAATGATTTGAAGCGGCAAATGAAATTGTTGGAGGACAAAAACGTGATGTATATGCAGAATACAGTCAGCCTGGAGGAAGAACTCCGAAAAGCTAATGCTGCACGTGCTCAGCTGGAGGCATACAAAAGACAAGTAAGCATTAGCCATAAATCCCCTTATCTGAATGGAGCATGTAGTTTCATGAAAAACCATTGCTTGTGCAGATAATTTAAACAACTTAAGTGTAAAATTAAGCAGCTTCCTTAGGCTAAGTACATTGTCACACAATATTAGACATTTCTACAATTGATTTACAATCTCCATTCAGAAAATAGACTGAATCAGAAGCTCTGATATAGGGATGTGAGAGTTAACTAAGTAACTGGGGACATGGAAAAAGATGAAATTGAATACCAAGTGCTGGAATCGTTTAAATTTTAATGAGCTAATTATTTTGTAGCTTTCTTTATTGATTTTTCTCCTCTCCAACCTATATGATTCACTCCTTTCATGAAAATGCCATTAAACAGTTTTAATTTTTTCAGTCTTGAGATGTGACCTGTCAGGGACAGGATTTGTCACATATTCTTAATTGTCTTGATGAGATAGTTCCTCAGCTGTTTTACTGAAATACTGCCTGTCCTTCTGTGATCATAGACACTTGTGGCACCTCTATTTTGTCTCCGTTGAGAGCAGCTAACTTGGAATAGGTTAGTGATTGAAACATTTTCAGTTTGTTTGGTCCAGTGCCATAAGAAGGAGTACATTTACTAAATGAATCAGTGAGGAACACCATACTTTTCCTAATCTAATACAACAGTGCCATTTAATCTAATGACATTTTGCAACATTATTTGCTTTATTGTCATTACAAGGTTCAGGAACTTCACAACTCATTGTCTGAGGAAGTAAGAAGAGCGGACAAACTGGCTTTTGAATTGAAACAGGTTGAAGAAAAGCATGAAACATTATTGAAAGAAAAAGAGGCAAGTTCCCTTTAGTATTCAGACTGAACCACAGTCAGATTTCTTTACTTCTTCAAACATGAGCAGCTTACCTACTGAAATGGTTTGAACTGTCATGTTCCTTATCCTTTCTGGCCAGTACATAAAGTTCAGGTCTTTTGATATTGATTAAGTTTTCCTAAGTTATATTTTGTACTATATCAGTATGAGGATTGATAAATAATACTTTAGTATTCCATCCAATACTCCCTCTACACCTGCCAAACACCTAATCTGGCAGATATGTCTATTAGGGTTTGTCCAGCTTGACCAGCTAATGAGCCATGTTGGGACATTGTACTCTTGGTGAGGGAATTTTTGTCTCTGCCAACCTCCATCTTTCTTCAATGTGGTATTCAACATGGAGGAATACTATTTCATCAACTGAGTGGTGGCAGAAGGTTTCATTATCCATATTTGCCCTGGGATATCATGGGGGCCAGAGTAAATGTTGAGAATTCCCAGGGTAATTCCCTTCCTGACTGCATACCACATTGCTGTTTCCCCTGCCCTGCCAGTGGGACAGAACATACTATAGGATGATGCTGGCGGTGTCTGGGATATTGGCTTTAATGTATGATTTGATTGAAATGGACTATGTCATGTTGTTGCTTGACTAATCTATGGAACATCTCTTCCAATTTTGGCACAAACCCCCAAATGATGGTGGTGATGGCTTTGCAAGGTTTCAGGACTGGATATGCCATTGTTTTTGATGTTGATGTCAATGATGGGTGGTCCAGTTTTCTTCCTTTTTGATAATTGGATCATGTTTGGCAGAATGGAATGGCTTACCAGGACATTTCACTGGATAGATACAGGTCACTCGTATTGCCATGGATCTGGAATCACTTGTTTAAATTGGGAACTAATCATCTCAGAACCTTTAGGTACACGTTGCCAGAATTCTGTATGGTAAAATTTAACTACTACACTATTGAGCAGCAGGTCAAAGGCCATGCATTCCGCTGTTAGCATGGCAAGTTATGAAATTATCTGGAATAAGTTTTGTAAATTGTCCTATTGGTACCAGAGGAAATAGAACGAAGTATGTTGTATTGTCATAAAAACACAACTGACTCATTGATATCCCGGCCCATTAGATCAGACCCTATTACCATCTGAAGTGACACAATAAGGAGCACTTCAAGAAGAAAGTCCTAGCGCTACTATCATCTCTGAGTAGCAATGAATGATAATAAAATCCAGCTTAGCTCATATCTGGGGAAAAGTATTGTGCTGTTACGCCTAAATAAAGATTATTTTAAGATGGTATTACAAAACATTTTATCGTTTGTATGTTTATAATTTGACTAATTATTGTTATAATATTTATCAGTGTTGTATTTGGGCAAAAGTAAAACAAAATACCATGATCATGTGGTGCTAGGATATTAACACAACATAAGCTGTTTACTAAAGATGATGACAGAGGGGTTGAACTCAAAGAAGTTTTTAGACAGTTATTACAGTACTGAATTGAGAAAATGTGCATGCCTCAGTTTGGTACTTCAATATTTTTAAATTAGAATGCAGCTACAGTGTAGAACGGTGAAATTAATTGTGTATTGTATTATAGTTCTCAGACCAGTATCCAACAAGTTGTGTAATAGAATACGAGCCTCAATATTTGTCTGAAGTGATTTTCCTATCCAAATATCAATTGGATAGTGATTCTTTTCTATATTTGGCAAGAAAACATTAAAATTCAGGACTTATTTGAATCACAGAATCAAGGAAAAATCGCAGAGGAAGCAGAAAACTGCAATACCAAGTAAATAATTTAGTCATCAATTAGAAATATTTCTCCCTGTGAAGAAAGTATAATTTGCACAAACAATATATCCATTATTTTTTTAAGGAGTTTAGATGTTTGAGATGGGACCTCACAGTTTGATATTAGGATAATCTTAATTTTTATTTTGTAATGGTCATACTATTTCCCAACAATAAACTGTGAACTGGCTTAATGACACAGGCATAAATTTTAATCCTCTAGTTTAGTTGTCATTTTGCATCAGTGAAGCAGGTTACATCTTTGCTCTTCATGGCATGTAGGCATGTTGGATCGACCAGTATGTATTGCCCATCCCTAGTTTCCTTGAGAAAGAGTGGTGAGCTGCCTTCTTGAACCCTGCTCTAGTCCACGAAAGGTAGATACACCAAGAGTGCTATTAGGAAAAGAATTCCAGGAATTTGACACAGTAGAAGTGAAAGATCAGCATTATATATTCAGTTCATAATTGTGTGTGGCTTGGAGGGGAACAAGAAGATGTTGGTGTTACCACACATCTTCTACCCTCGTCCTTCCAGATTGCAGAGGTTACATGTTTGGAAATGTCGTAGAAAGAGCCGAGGTGAGTTGCTGCAATGCATCATGTATACACTTTGGCCATTGCGCATTGGTGGGAAAGGAGTGAGTGTTGAAGGTGGTGGGTGGGAGGCCAATCAAATGGGCCACTTGGCTTTGAATGCTGTTGAGTTTCTTGAGTGTTGTTGGATAAGCGCACAGTCAGACAAGTAGAAAGTATTCCATCAGACTCCTAACTTATAACTTGTAGATTGTGGGCAGGCATTAGTGAGTTAGGAAGTGAGTTACTTTCCACGGAATTCCTTGCTTCTGATCTGCATTTGTAGCTTCAGTATTTATATAACTGGTTTGGTTTAATTACTGGTCAGTTAATCCTCAGGCTGTTTTATAGTGGGGGAATTCAGTAATGGTATGCCTTTGAATGTTAAGAGGAAGTAGATTCTTAGTTGTTGGAAATGGTTGTTGCTTGGAATTTTTGTGACCCAATGTTACCTGTCCTTTTTTAGCCCAGGTTTGGATGTGGTTTAGATTTTGAAACTAGACAGTGACAATTCCTGACATTGAAGTCAGAGCAGTTCCTGCTTGCTCCTCCAGCCACTATTTACTGGATGTGAAAGGTCTGCAGAGTATTGATCTCATCTATTGCCCGTGGGATTACTTAGCATTATCTCATGCTGCATCCAGCATTTTGCATGTGTTATACTGTTACCAGTTTGACACTTAATGTTTTAGGTATTTTTAGTGCTACTCCTGATATGCCTTTCCACTTTGTGAAACTAGGGTTGATCCCCTGCTTGATGGCAAGTGAGGATATGCTGGGCCATGACATTGTAGATTGTGGTTGGATACAGTTGTCTTGCTAATAATGGCTCACAGTGCCGCTAGGATGCCCACTTTTGAATTGTCAGATCTGTTCAAAATCTATCCCATTTAGTACAATGGTAGTGCCACACAACACAAGGGAGGTTATCCTCTATGTGAAGATGATATTTGACTCCACAATGACTGTGTGATCGTCATTCCTACTGTTACTGTCGTGGACAGATGCATCTGTGATGAGGAGGTCAAGTTTCTCTCTTGATGGATCTCTCACTCCCTGCCTCAAACCCTGTCTAACAGCTATGCGTTTTAAAACTCTATCCAAGTAATGAGCCACCCTTGATGAAATTTCCCACCCAGTGTCTGTCCCCTTGTCACCCTTAGACCTTCCTTCAAGGAGTGTTCAACATAGGGAAAACTGACTCGTCAGCAGAGGATGTGGAGGTAGAGTGATAGGTAGTTATCAGTAGATTTCCTTGTTCATGTTTGATCTGATGCCATGAGACTTTGTGGGGTCCAGTGTCAGTGTTGAGGACTCCCAGAGCAACTCCCTCTTGACTTATGCCACTGTGCTAACATCTCTGATGGGTCTGCCCTGCCTGTGGGACATGACAAACCCAGGATGACGATAGTGGTGTCTAGGATATTGTCTGAAAGTTACAATTTGAAAGTATAGCTATCAGCCTGTTGCTTGACTTATCTGTTGAATAAGTCTCCCGATTTTGGCAGATGCCTTTATCCATATTAAAAGCCACTCTTCGCAGCAAAAGAAAGTGATAGTTGGCTAGCTAGCACAGAGATTGAAAACTACTACAAAATTCCCACAACATATCTTGTGGCAAACAATGTGTGTCCTGGAATGATTTAAGTCTGTAACTTAATTTCTTAATTCAGCTGCTAGTGTAATCAAGCAGATGAGATGTGATATTTATAAAATCAGCAATGCAGCCTTACGTACACTAATTGCATTTCTTTTTCATTCATTGAGAATGATGTAGTAACACCTTGATGGACTTGCAGATGGCTGTTACTTACTGAACTATGTTTTTTTTTAACCTTCAGCGACTGATAGTAGAGCGTGATGCTCTTAAAGAAACCAATGAGGAGCTCAAATGCACTCAAGTGCAGCAAGATCACTTGTTGCAATCAGGTATGCATTAGTTTCTTTTTATTTGTTCATTTCTTGTGGTCTGTAGATTTAGTTTACCAACAAGTAGGATTGTGTTTTTTTTTCCCAGAAGTTTAAAATGGCTTTAAATGTATACATTTATCACAGAACTTAAGTTGATTTGGCATAACAGCATTATTTTGTGTTGTATCATCGACAAATTTTTGTTTTCAAATAATTTTAAATCTTCAAATATATTTCCTCATAATATTCCATGAGAATGTTATTACTTGCCCAGACAACATCTTGTAAATGCTCAAAACATTGTTTGATGCCATTAATAAAGTGACAATACCCATAACACTTTCTTTTGCATAAAATGTTTTTTTTGTAACATCTTATAAAAACTAGATGTGGATTTTGTGTGAAATGGTACTCTCTATCAAAAAGTAAAATGAACTATCATGTTAAAACAGCTTAATTGTCAGCAGTGAATGGTTAATGTTTTAAAATTTTATTCTTCAGGTAAATTTTCTCTGGATTCACATGACCATCTTGCAGCTGAAATTCTTCCTGTGGAGTATAGGTATAGTTCTTACATTCTTACACTATCTAAAAATAGAAATCTCTAAAATTAACACTGAAGTTTGGAAATCAAGTTTTTAATACACCTCTTGTCTTTTCAATGTAAGAACAGTTTCAATTTCTGGCACGATTAGCGCTAAACTTATTAGGAAGTTCTGGATCAAATGTTGTCAACTTATTGTGGCTACCAACCATTTAAGTTTGAAATTTAAACAGGAGTTCAGGACATTCCCTGCAGAAATAAATGATCCTTCTGTTTAAAACAATTGTTTCTTTCTTTGCAACAAACTTTTCTCAATGTTCACCCTTTGTTTTGCACTTTATTGTTTAAAACTGATTGCATAATTATTACACTGCAACAACCAACATTCGTGCAAAGATAGGCGAATGCTCACAAATATAATGATTGTTAAATGCTGTGACCATTTCTTTAAACAGTAACATTGCAATTCATTTATATGTGCAGGGAGAAGTTTATTTTATTGCAACATGAGAACAAGATGTTGCAATTGCAACAAGAGGGATCAGAAAATGAGCGCATTTCACTACTGCAGAAGCTGTTAGATGATGCAAATCGGACAAATAATGAGCTGGAGACCGAAAATAGGTGTGAATGTAATTTTGATATGACTTGATCTGCTCTTCATCTGCTCATTTCTAATGAGAGATTTTAAATGCAAGGAAACCGATCTGATTTACATTCTGCATCTTGCAGCAAGGTTGACCTTTGTGATATATATTTTCCCACAAGTTTTAAATTTTTTTGTGATTTTCTTTAATTTATCAGTTTAACGTGTTTAGAATTGTTTGCATAGTGCTATAATGATGGGAAAAAGCTTTTCAGAAAAGTTGTTAAACTGGGTAGGAGACTGTTTTCCTCAGTGAGTTGCACATTTAACTCAAAGATGCAATATTAGATTTGGGTTCTGGTAAAACAGGACAAATTCACAGACTGATATTGGAACATAGTGATTGTATTCGAAGTATTACAAAGTAGAATATCGCACAGTAGGGCCTTTGTAGTATGTGGTCTATTGTGCATAATAGGACTATTCTTCATTATATACAGCTTGACAGTTCTGTAGACTTGAATGTCTTTGGTAGGATAAGGAGTTGAGTCTTCAACTTCTGGTCCATGAGTGATTCTGATGATACTAGACCACATTGAGGTAGGCTGTATTTATAATTTAGCAATGTAGTACAGAAGTCAGTATTCATCTTCAGGGAGCAATGTAATTGTGCTGAGTCCACATTTGGTTTCCTTATTCAATTTATGGGTTTCATGGCAAGCTTGTGAAAGGTTTAAATTCGGATCTGGTGTGATATTACATTTGTACAGGACCATTGAAGTATTGGATGTGGTTCTGAATGTCTCATTATAGGAAAAAATAATTGTCTGAAATGGTAAAACTAAGATTCTCAAAGTAGATATTTAAAACAAGAGGCTGTATTGATCAAAGACATGATATTTTTCATTAGAACACAACATGTTAAAGAGATTTTCAAAACAGAAAAGTTTAGAGGTGAATAGAGACCAATTGTCTCCAGTGCTTGGTGAATTGAACTAGAGTATCATTGGAAGAGAAGTGGAGAAAATGAGATGAAATGTTCTCACAGGGAGAATCACACATGACAATTGACAGAGCATATAATATTTTAAAAAGTTGGCTAAAAATTGAATATAATATAAATAGGTATGAGTAAAGGAGAGGGAAATAGAATAGAATTTAAACAGATGCCTTTAGTTGAAGAACTAGCACCAACACAGGATGATGGTCCAAAGTAATAATTGCTTTAAACTAGTATTTTTATTCTTCATGTTTTTAAACAGAATTGAAAAACAACATGTTAAAAAACTGCAACATCAGATTGAAGATCTCCAGAAAGTCTTACAGGATCAAGGCTCTAAGGTGGAAGAAGTGAGTGGTTGCGAGTAATTTAAGGTTAAGTTATTCCATTCATCTAGCAAAGAAGTATAGAAAGAATTATTTGCATATCTTTATTGGGCTTTGTTTGGGATAATAGAAGCTAAATCTAGTTGTATATTTGATAATGAGTAGTGTGATCTGTTGGGACATTTGGTTGACATTTGAGAAATCTATTGCAAAGTTATACCTTTCACCTGAAGTGGGTTGTTAGTGTGTGCATGAGGCGAAAGTATCAAAAAAATGCCATTCTGTCGCAAAACCAACGGGAACTTGACAGTATCTGCATTTAACTGGAACACATTCATAAACATGCAGAAATCCTGTAGGATAGGCAGTTTTGATATTATGTGCTAAAATGCAATTGACTGCTTCTTTAATTATGGATTCTGGCTTTAATTGCCAGTGGACAGGTAGCCTTCTGGAACTCACCAAATTGAACAAGGTAGGAGGACAGCGGAGAGTGCCAGGGCTGAACAATTAACAAGCTACAAATTCTTCTAAAAGAGAGATATGACAGCTTTATTTTTGCCTAGTTGAAAAACTTGTGCTTACAAGATTTATTCTGAATATGTGCTTTCACTGCTTTAAAGTAATTTCCCAAGATTTTTAAGAGCATTTCTGCTACCTTGGAGGTTTTTGACTTTGTTTTCCGCTCATGTGCAATCAATATTCAGCTTAGGCTGAAAAGTGATAAGTAAAGTTCATGCCATACAAATGCAAAGCAAGGGCCATTTCCAGCATGAGAGAATCTAACCATCATCCATTGACATTCAATGGTATTACCAACACTGAATCACCCACTATCAACATCTAGGACACCTGCAGTGAGTAACTCATCTAATTTCCAATGCTTGTTCAGCATCTAAAAAGGTACAAGTCAGAGTGTGATGGAATACTCTGCACACTTGTCTGGATGGGGGCACCGTCAATAGCACTTGAAGCGTGACATCATCGAAAGACAGAGTTGCACACTTGATACACTCCACATCCACAAACATTCACTCATTCCACCATAGATGCTCATAGCAACAGTGTATACCATCTGTAAGATACACTGCAGAAATTCACCAAGGCTTCTGGGAGAACAACATCCAAACCCACAACCACTTCTATCTAGAACAAGGGCAACAGATACTTGAGAACACTAAGACCTGCAAGTTTCCTCCAAGCTATTTTGGAAAAATATTGCCATTTCTTCAAATATTGAATCAAAATCCTGGAATTCCTTCCCAAATGGCATTGTGGGTTTACCTACAGCATGTGGACTACAGCGGTTCAAGAAGATAACACACCACCCACCTTCTCAAGGGCAGCTGGGGATGGGCAATAAATACCAGCCCAGCCAGTGATGCCTATATCCCATACATGATTTTTTTTTTAATAAAGAGGGAAGGAAAAACCCTCTCAGCTGAATGGAAGCAGTTTAAGCAACTGTATCTTGGGCTTCTGATGAGAAGCAGCTATAAATGAGGATGAGTTTCTTTAAGAGGATATTAACCTTTAGAATTCTGTATCACATAGTGCAGTGGAGGCTGAGCCATAGATAATATTCAAGGCTGAGTGAGACATTTTTCACCTGCAAGAGTTGAGGGTTATCAGTGATGGGGTAGGAGAGGGGTTGAGGCCACTCAGTTCAACCATTTCTTATTGAATGAATGAAAGCGTATATGCAATGTATACTTGAAGCAACATGAACTGCTTCATGGGCATATGTTGCTAAATTATCGGGTACAGACCTCCAAAAAAATATGATTGGTTACCAAACAAACAACAGCTTGAATTATGCACTCCACAATATGAAAATAATGTACCAAACATTCTTGATATATTGTCTTATTTTGCAGTCAAGTGAACTGAAGAAGAAATTGGATGCACATTTGTAAGTAAATAATCCTAAATAAAATTTTTCTGCTTTGAAGTGGCCTCATGCAAGTTTCTAAAATCCACAGTGTTGTAGTTTGTAAAAGTAGATGGATGCAATAGATCTGACTGGCTCATTCAAAATTCATTTTATACACTGTAGTGTCACTGACAATCAAAACGTGTCTCAGCTTTTTCTTCTTCCAATTATAAACCAATCCATTTAGGAAAGTCAGAACCACAAAAGTTTTGTAATCCATTTGTTAATTCTAGTCAATTCACTCAGACATAATCCAAGTGGACTTTCTTCCTAATGAATATCAGTGGTATATTCCAATAGGTTAAAACTACACCGCAAGATTTCTAATAAATGGTAAGAATCCATAGATTGTAAAGAATGCTTTGTAAAGGATAGCACCTGCATACGAAGACCAAAAATTTTGCCACTTGTCATCTAGGTTTAGAAATTCATAGGCTCTTCAAAAAGTCACCATGTATACGATTGGGCCGAGTGCCCTCCTGCTGTTTTGTAAGATTCGAGAATTCTGGTTCTATGAATTGCAGCAGATTAATGATATAGTAGAACTTTTAACTGTTAATATTTGTAATTGATCATAGAAATCCAGAAATTGAGAGATCTCTTCAACTGCTTACAGTTTAGTCAGGAGAAGATTCTAACCTCAACAGATAAAGGTGATAGTGCCCAACAACATCCAGTCTCCTACTGACTCCAATACGGAAACTGAAATCAAAATCAGTGCAGAGTACGTAGGTCAGTTAGGAGTTGAACAGTAACTTTTAATTAACTTGCAGTACATTTTTATCTCTAGGGAGAAACTTCATGAGGCCCAAGATGAGCTGCAGAAAAAGAGAGAACTTATTGAAGACTTACAACCTGAAGTACAACAGAGCTGTAAGTTTAAAACATTGTAATAAACACAGTTTTTCACATATCTGCATGGTTAGAAGAAAAGGCAAAATGTTCCGTACACTATAATTATGAAACTAAATCAGAAATTGCTGTACAGGCATTGAAGGTTAAGCAGCGTTTGGGAAAAAGTTTTTAGGGTGAACAGTACAGGTCTATGACTGATCATCTGAATTTGGTGATCTGAAGATTAAATTACCGAGTGAGGCATAGCGTTTATGCAGGACTATCACAGTGGAAATCAAAGCCAGAGATAACATAGTGTGGAGCTGGAGGAACACAGCAGGCCAGGCAGCATCAGAGGAGCAGGAAAGCTGACGTTTTGGGTCAGGACCCTTCTTCAGAAATGGGGGAGGGGGAGGGAACTCTGAAATAAATAGAGAGAAGGGGTGGGGCTGGGGAATATAGGTGGGATGGTGATGGGTGAGTGCAGGTAGGCAGTGGTGGGGTTTGGTCAGTGAGGGGCAGGAGTGGATAGGTAGGAGAGAAGACGGACAGGTCAAGGAGGCAGGGATGAGAGGGAGGGTTGGGAGAACTTACTCGCTTCAAAATCTCCCCACCCCCGGCCTCATCCCATGACCAGCCTGGTCATGCTGCCTGGCCTAAAGTGGAAATCAAACGTGGAATAGCTGCTGAAGAAAAGTAAATCAGAGAAGATTATCTCAGAGTACAGCAGGACCTTGATCAGATGGGCCAAGGAGCAGCAGATGGAGTTTAATTTTGATAAATGTGAGGTGTTGCGTTTTAGTAAGGCAAATGAGGGCAGGACCAAACACTTAATGGTCAGGTCCTGTGGAGTGTTACTGAACAAAGAAACCTTGATGTGCATGTTCACAGTTCCTTGAAGGTGGAGTCACCAGTAGATAGGATCGTGAAGAAGGCGTTTGGTACACTTGCCTTTATTGGTCAGTGCATTGATGATCGGAGTTGGGAAGTCATGGTGCGACTGTACAGGACATTGGTTAGGCCACTTTTGGAATACTGCATTCAATTCTGGTCTCCCTGCTATAGGAAAGATGTCGTTAAACTTGAAAGGGTTCGGAAAAGATTTAAAAGGATGTTGCTGGAGTTGGTAGGTTTGTGCGTTAATGAGAGGCTGAATAGGCTGGGGCTATCTTCCTTGGAGCATCAGAGGCTGAGGGGTGACTTTAAAGAAGTTTATCAAATCATGAGGGGCATGGATAGGGTGAATAGCTAAGGTCTTTTTCCTAGGGTAGGGGAGTCTAAAACTAGAGGGCATAGATTTAAGGTAAGAGGGGAAAGATTTAAAAGGGACCTAAGGGGCAACTTTGTCATACAGAGGGTGATGTGTGTATGGAAATGTGCTACCAGAGGATGTGATGGAGGTTGGTAAAACGTTTAAAAGCCATCTGGATGGGTACATGAATAGGAATGGTTTAGAGGAAAATGGGCCAAATGCTGGCAAATGGGGCTACATAAATTGGGATATCTGGCTGGCATGGATGAATTGGACTAAAGGGTCTGTTTCCATGCTGTACAACTCTATGACTGTAATAATGAAAGACTTGAATAGATATTCTTCACACACTCAGGACCATCTGGCAAATATTGTTCAATTGAAGAACCGTGTATCATAATAGACACTGTTGCAATGGTCTTCAGCCAGAAGTGTGGAGTGGATAATCCTCCAGAGGTCAACAAGATCGCAGGTACCAATCTTCAGTGAATTCTTCAATAGCTGAAGAACTGCGAATGGTGCTGTACGTTGCACAAACAGCCGCATACATCCCCACGTCTAACCTGATAATGGAGGGATGGTCATTGATGAAGCAGCTGAAGGTGGTTGGTCCTAGGACACTACACTGAGGAACTCCTGCAGATTTGTCCTGGAGCTGACATGACAGACCTACAGCAACCACAACCATCTTCCTTTGTGCCTGGTCTGACTCCAAACAGTGGAAGATTCCCCTCAATTCCCAATGACTCCAGTTTTGCTAGGGCTCTTTGATGCCACACCCAGTTGAATGCATCCTTAATTTCAAGGGCAGTCACTCTCAACTCACCACTGGAATTCAGCTGTTGTGTCCATGTTTGAACCAAGGCTGTAATGAGGTCAGGAGCTGGTGGCACTAGCAGAACCCAATCTGGGTGGCAGTGAGTTGATTATTACTGAGTAAGTGCTGCTCAATAGTACTTTTGATGGCACTTGACATCACTTCCTCGATGATCAAGAGTAGACTGATGGGGCAATAATTGTCTTGGTTGGATGTGTCCTGCTTTTGGTTTGGTGTAGGACAAACCTGGGTGATTTTTCACATTGTTGGGTAGATACCAGTGTTAAAATTGTACTGGAATGGCTTGGCTAGAGGTGCAGCAAGTTCTGGAGCACGTGTTTCCTGTAATATTGCTGGAATGTTGTTAGGACCCACAGCCTTTGGATTATCCAGGGCCTGAATATCACATGAAGCAGATTGAATCCCTGAAGATTGACACCTGCAATCTTGTCGCTCTCTGGAGGATCATCCATTCGAAATTTCTGGCTGAAGATTGTTGAGAACACCCTGTAAAATTTCTCAGCAGGGACATCGAGGAAGAATTCTCATTCGACAGTTCAATTTCAAACATGCATTTAAGTTCAAGATGGAGCCCATCCAGGTATCTAAGAAAATCTTTGCATGCAGCTGTGGATTCAGATAGAGCAAAGATATCATCTAGATGGTGCAATTATGCAACGAGCAAGAGATTAGGTGTCATTTCATCAAACATACATCTTCGTAGATCCCATGAGAAATGTTTGAGAGATCGGAGCTTCACAGGGAACCCATGGCAACACTCTCTGTTTGGGATCTCATTAAAACTGAACTCATCTGCAAGTTGCTGATTTCATAGGTGTCTGAATCAGTATTCATTGAAGTGGTGGCAGGTCTAGATCCCCATGATGTAGTTCTGAAGTGCAGATGTCTTCCTTGGGTGGAATAAGGGTGAATTGGCTAGAAATGCCAAATGAGCACGTGAACACTTCATTGCTATTAATTGACATATTCTCCATGGCAATACCTGTGCTAATGGAGTCCACTGGCCAATCAACCAGCACTCTCCTCTCTTGCAAAAATAAATGTTTTCCCTTTAAGAAAAGACCTAAATAACATAAACATGAGGAAAAATGGTGTCACGTTAACATAATGAAACATCAGATTCAATCCAATTATAATAATTGCAAAACCATATCTGAAACTTTTCCAAAGTGCAAATCTTATTCTTCCAGCTCAAAAGATTGAGGAGTTGCAACATGCCCTGAGTAAAAAAGATGAAGACATGAGGGCAATGGAGGAAAGGTACAAGACGTACCTGGAGAAAGCTCGTAATGTGAGTATATGTGGCAAAATCACACAAGCCTTCTGCCTGGTTTTTTTTAATTGAATCTTTGTTCTCTATAACCTCTGATTCCTGTACGTTCTATTTTCACTTTAGTCTGTGAATTGTTTTAAGTACATTTTCTTTACATGATACATTTCAAATCTGTTTTTAAAATCCCCATGAGATCTAAACAAAGTATCAAAGTATGCAAATAAAATAGTACATGGAAAATTTTCATTTTGTACATAGAGGCAGCTGCAACTTTTGAATTACAGCAACCTCAATCAGATCTGATATTCACCAGTGGGAAGTCCAAAACATCACTGAATGCACTTTACATCTAAAAGAGATTCCTGGTAGGAAAAGGTCCAACATTGCCAAACTCCCTTGAAGAAGTAAGGTATCCTTTTGGATATGTTCTTGGGACACCATTGGGAGAGATCAGATGCACTTTGGGAAAAGCAAGATGCCTTTTGGAACTGTTAAAAGTAGACAAGAATATGCATGAATGCTTAAGCACATTGGAACTGCCAAAAGGACCTATCAAATAGACTTGCCATTTCAAGTTCTGGGCCTTTAAATGTTTGAAAAGAAATGCCTACAGGGTTTAAAATAAAATGAGCACTTAATGTGTCAGTTTCCTTGTTGACATAAACCTGAAGTTTATTATTCCAAGATTAGTTTCACAACTTTCCAATTGTCACAATGAGGTGCCTCTCATTTCACAGTTTGACTAACCGTTTCAACTAGGTGGAAGATTGGTGGAGTTGTGGATAGTGTAGAAAATTATCAAAGGATACAGCAGGATATAAATCAGTTGCAGATATGGGTGGAGAAATGGAAGATGGAATTTAATCCGGTTAAGTGTGAGGTGCTGCACTTTGGGAAATCAAGTGTTAAGGAAAAGTTTTAAGTTAATGACAGGACCCTGAACAGCATTGATGTACAGAGGGATCTTGGAGTTCAAGTCCATAGCTCCCTGAAAGTGGCTACACTAGTAGATAGATTGGTAAAGAAGGCATATGGCATGCTTGCCTTCATTGGTCGGGGAATTGAGTACAAGAGTCAGGATGTCATGTTGCAGTTTTATAAGATTTTGGTTAGGCCACAGTTAAGAGTATTGTGTTAAATTCTGGTCGCTATTTAGCAGGAAGGATGTGGAGGCTTTGTAGAAGATGCAGAAGAGGTTTACCAGGATGCTGCCTGGATTAGAGGGTATAAGCTATAAAGAGAGGCTAGAAAAACTCAGGTTGTTTTCTCTGGAGCGGCAGAGGCTGAGGGGAGACTTGATAGAAGTCTGTAAAATTATGAGATGCATAGATAAGGTTGATGGTCAGAATCTATTTGCCCTAGAGATGAAATGTCTAATACTAGGGGACAAGCATTTAAGGTGAGAGGGGTAAAGTTCGAAAGAGATGTGAGGGGCGTTTTTTTTGCAGAGAGTGTGGTAGCAGTTTGAAATGCATTGCCAGGGGTGGTGGTGGAGGCAGATATGATGAGGGCGTTTAGGGGACTTATAGATAGCACACGAATAAGCAAGGAATGGAGGGATATGGACCACGGGCAGGCAGAAGGGATTAGTTTAATTTGGCGTCATGTTCAGCATAACATTGTGGGCTGAAGGGCTCATTCCTGTGCTGTACTGTTCTACAGGCTGTGAACTTTAATGGTGTCTTTTTTAAAATAGAAATTAAAAGAAGCTAAATGTAGGGAATTGATTTTTATCAATTAGTGTTTTTATTAAAAAGAAAACAGAATTAATTTCTTCAATAGACTGTTAAGAACTTTTATTTTGTCTGAAGTCTACCCATGGTAGATACATTGACCATGCCAATTCACTCAGTAAGGACAATGGGTGTGTCACGGGGGAGGGCAGATATGTGTTGACACTAAGTTGGGGTCAAGTTTAGAGTATGGTCTGTATTCACTCAACTCCCCAAGATTTGGTTTTTAATTTCTTTTTTTTTCTATGAATCAATCTTATAAATTCATTAATGGGCAAAATACTAAGATTTGGTTGGTGGATGCCACACTCAGTCCCCATCTAAATGGACTGAAAGTCTTTGCCAGGAACCCTGGCCTACAGTAGCAGTTGCATGTGAGATGTGTATCCTGCTGACATGACTGATCACTGTTGTTATCCCTGTCATAGAGTCATACAGCATGGAAACAGACCCTTTGGTCTGCACCGACCAGACATCCCAATCTGACCTGGTCCCAGATAACAGTGTGGAGCTGGATGAACACAGCAGGCCAAGCAGCATCAGAGGAGCAGGAAAGCTGACGTTTCGGGTCTGGACCCTTCTTCAGAAATTTCAGAAACGTCAGCTTTCCTGCTCCTTTACACCTTGTTATCTCAGATTCTCCAGCATCGGCAGTTCCTACTATCTCTGACCTAGTCCCATTTGCCTTTGTAGACTTTAGCAGGATCTTCCCTGGAGAAAGCCTTTCTTGCAACATTGAAGACCTTTAATCCCTGTGTTTCCTTGGAGTGACCTAAATTCAACCATTTTTACAGTTAGGCTTAATGAAGAAAAACATGTTGTATTACCTATACAGGTGATTAAAGCCCTGGATCCAAAACAGAATCCAGCAAGTGCAGAAATCCAAATACTGAAAACCCAGATGGCTGAGAAAGACAAAAAAATACAAATGCTGGAGGTAGGTCATTTTAGTACTACACTTTATTCTAATTACAATATTTTTGTCAATAATATTGTAATAAGTCTTGATTGTTAATAAGCCTATTCTAACCCCTTAATATCTATCCCCAAGCTGCAACAACACAATCACTTTGAATTACAAAATGCAGCAATAAATGCTTATTAGCTCATCCCTAGCCAAGCTGTTCCAGTACAGCTACAGCATTCACATCTATCCAACAATGTGAAAAATTGCCCAGGTTATGATCTGTCTGCAAATATCAGGCCAAATCCAAAGCAGCCAATTACCACCCCATCGACCTATTCTTGATCATCAGCAAAATGATAGGTGCCATTGACGGTGAAATCAAATGATATTTATTCAGCAATAACCTTCTAGAAAATGCCCAGTTTATGTTCTAGAGGACTACTCGTCTCCTGACCACTATAACTTTGGTCCAACCATTATTAGATGAAAAGAAAAGACAAAAAGAACTATAGCCCAGAGGTAAGATGAGGGTGACAGCCCTTGATATTAAGAAATCATTCTGATTGAGTATGGCATCAAGAAGCCATAGCAAAATTTTAAGTAAATTGACATGGAATGAAAAGTCTCCACTGGTTAAGTTCATACCTGACAAAGGAAGTTGTAGACGTTGGAGGTTAATCATCTCAGTCCCAAGCCATTGCTGCATGAGTTTGTCAGGGTTGTGTTCTAGGTCCAACAATTTCTAACTGCTTCATCCATGACTTTCCTTCCACGAGGTCAGATGTGGGGATGTTCTTTGGTGTTTCTACCATTTACAAATCCTCATACATTGAAGCAGTCCATGGCCATATGCAGCAAGACTTTGACAACTCTGGGGCTTGGGCTTGGGCTTGGGTTCGGGTTCCTAAGTGGCAAATAACATTTATGCTACAAAAGTGTCAGACAATGACCACCCTCCTCAATGAGGGACTCCAACCAACTCTCCTTAATGGCACTGCAGTTGCTGAAACACTCAAGTTGCTGGGTGTTACCATTGACCAGAAATTGTATTGACCTGCCAGATAAAAGAGCAGGCTTGGAGTTCTGCAAGGCATGAATCTACAGTGCGATGGAAATGGTAAGCGCAAGGTGATTGGCTGAAGTTAATCAACACAGCTCCAACAGAGAGGGAAAGAACCTGAGATACCTCTGGTGCATGGTTCCATGTCCGAGAAGGCATAGCTTTTTTCTTGAGGAATGGCCTCACTTAGATGTTTAGTCATCTGTTTTGCTGCTAAACACATCCCTGCATTCTGCCTACAAAGTATCACCTGAGGAGTTATTTTTTATTCATTCACGGGATGAAGGCATCGCTGGCTAGGCCAGCATTTATTGCCCAACCCTAATTGCCCAGAGGGCCTGTCTGTCGAGTCTGCTATTATGAGTCAACCACATTGCTGTAGGTCAGGAGTCACACGTAGGCCAGACCAGGTAAGGATGGCAGTTTCCTTCCCTAAAGGGCATCAGTGAACCAGATGCATTTTTTTTGGCAATCGGCAATGGATTCATGGTCATCATTAGACTCTTAATTCCAGATATCTATTGAATTCAAATTCCACCACCTGCAGTGACAGGATTCGAACCCAGGTCCCCAGAACATTACCTGGGTCTCTGGAATAACAATCTATGATAATACCATGAGGCCATTGCCTCCCCTGGTGAGAGAACAGGCTTCTTAATGGTACCAAACAAATCCCCCTGCCTGCCGAGTCTGCTATTATGAACACCTGATTCTTGGCTTAATTCACCTTTGTGGCCTACCTGCAATCCTGGTCTGGTAACCATTTGTTCCATGGTGCACTGCAGTTGTAAAGTCATTGTGACAAAGTCTCAGGTGCAGTTCTATAGATTAATGCTGTATAATTAACCAACATGCGATCAGTCTCAATGCAACCGTCATTTTCAGACTCTCGCCTCCACCAAGCTTTGATGGACTAAATAGCCAGAATGGCATTCGCAATGGGCATTCCCCAACTCTGCATAGTAATGGCAGAAGGAAAGGAGCAGCAAAAAGAAGATAAACAGAGTGAGGTGTCACTGCATAAAACAGCATTCACTCACTAACCTGGCATTGTTTTGCTATTTATTTTACACCTGTTTTTAAGTCCTCACATAGGCAAATTAGTTTAGCACAATCTTTAGGCTTAATATTCCCACAAGTAACCACAGAAATCATATGCGTTTTGGTATAATTTCTGTGTAAGGACATTTACCCTCACTATTATTTTCTTGTCCAATTGGTTTTGTTAAACCAACATCTACTATTTAATAAGGAACAAAGTTACTGGAGAAGCTCAGCAGGTCAGGCAGCATTGTGAAGGAAAAAACAGAGTTAACGTTTTGGGTCCGGTGATCCAAAGGTTCTGAGGAAGGGTCACCGGACCCGAAACGTTAACTCTGTTTTTTCCTTCACAGATGCTGCCAGACCTGCTGAGCTTCTCCAGCAACTTTGTTTTTGTTCCTGATTTACAGCATCGCAGTTCTTTCGGTTTTTATTCTATTTAATAGCATGGTATCCAAAGGTAGGTAATATTTTTGCACAATAAATTATAAACCACAAGTAAGTTCAACATTTTCTGGGTTATTTATCCCAAAAATTCAGGAAAGCCATCTATTTATAATGCAATGGAAATTTAGTGTTTTTAACTTGATTTGTTTCTGTTTTCATACTAGCGCGAATGTGAGCAAGCAAAACTTCGAGGGTACGAAGAGGAGCTGATAGTAACAGCATGGTACAATAAAGTAAGTCAATAGCAATAGATAACATAACATCATACATGTTCCAGCACAGTAGCAATCATGCCTGTACTTGAATAAGTTATGAAATTCATCTCATTTCTGCTCTTTCCCTATAGTCCTTGCAAGTATTTCTTTTTCCCAAATAGACCTAATTTCCTTTTGAATACTATGATTGAATCTGCTTCCACCACTCTTTCAGACAGGGTTCCAGATCATAGTCATTTATTCCGTAAAATATTTTATCCTCAGCTCACTTCTGTTTATTTTGCCGATTATCTTTTATCCGTGTCCACTGATAAGTCTGTCAAAGAAAGCAGTTTCTTCTATCAAAGCTTCTCATGCTTTTGAGCAGCTCTATCCCTTTAATTGCCCTGCTGTAAGAATAATAATCTTAGTTCCTTAGTCCCTCCTAATAACTGAAGCATGTTCTCATTTTGACAAATGCCTGTGCACCTTCTCCAGAGGTTTTACACTTGCTCGCCAAGTTGGTGTGTTTGGTTGCAGACATTTCATCACCCTGCTAGGTAACGTCATCAGTGCGCCTCTGGTGAAGCGTTGGTGTTCTATCCCGCTTGTTATTTATATGGCTGTGTTTTTTTTTTGGGTGGGTGGTTGGCATTACTTCCGGTTCTGTTTCTCAGTGGTTTTGTATCAGATCCAGTTCAATGTGTTTGTTGATGGAGTTCCGTTTGGAATGCCACACCGCCAGGAATTCCCTGGCATGTCTCTGTTTGGCTTGTGCTACTATGGATGTGTTGTCCCAGTTGAATTCGTGTCCTTCTTTGTCTGTGTGTATTGAGACCAGTGAGAATTGGTCATGTCTCTTGGTGACTAATTAGTGTTCATGTATCTGTATAGTCAGTTTTCTTCCAGTTTGGCATATGTAATGTTTCTCACAGTCCCTGCGTTGTATTTTGTATAATATATTAATTTTATTGGTTGTGGGTATGGGATCCTTTACATTCGTCTGTCGCTGTCGCAGGGTGGTTGTTAGTTTGTGGGTTACCCTGAGACCTAACGGTCTGAGTAGTCTTGTGGTCATCTCTGATATATCTCCGATGTACAGTAGGGTGATGAGTGAGTCAGGTCGTGTTGTGTCTTCTTATTGTGGTCTGTCATGGAGGTAACAGCGGATTGTGCTTTTTGGGTATCCATTCCTTTTAAAAAATCCGTATAAGTGCTCCTGTTCCGTTTTGCACAATTCCGGATTGCTGCAGTGTGTTGTGGCCCATTTGAATAATGTCCTGATGCAGCTCCGTTTATGGGTGTTGGGGTGGTTGCTGGAGTAATTAAGTATCTGATCTATATGTGTGGTCTTTCTGTACATGCTAGTCTGGAGTTCCCCGTTGTTCTTACTTTCTACCATTATGTCGAAGAAGGGTAGTTGGTTATTGTTCTCTTCTTATTTTGTGAACTTTATTCCGGTGAAGATGCCCATAAACTAACAACTGCCCTGCGACAGCTACTGACGAACGTAAAGGATCCCATACCCACAACCAATAAAACTAACAATATACAAAATACCATGCAAGGTCTGTGAGAAACCTTACATAGACCAAATTGGAAGAAAACTAACAATAAGGATACACGACCTATTCTCACTGGTCTCAATACACACAGACAAAGAAGGACACAAATTCAACTAGGACAACACATCCATAATAGCACAAGCCAAACAGAAACATGCCAGGGAATTCTTGGAGGCCTGGCATTCCAACCGGAACCCCATCAACAAACACATTGAACTGGACCTGATATACAAACCACTGAAAAACAGAACTGGAAGTAATATTAACCACCTCAGCAAACCGAGGCATATAAATAACAAGTGGGACAGAAAACCAATGCTTCACCAGAGGCGTACTGACAATGTTTACCTAGCAGGGTGACGAAACAGCTGCAATCAAACACACTGGCTCAGCGAGCAAGTCTACAACCTCATCCACAACTCCAGCTACAAATCTTCTCAAAAACTTTAAACCCTCTCCATAGCTTTGATATCCTTTCTAAAGTGTGGTTTCAATAATTTGACACGATTCTGCAGCCAAGACTTAATTAGTGTTGTGAAAAGCTTTCTTTACAAAGCTAAGGATCACACATGCCAGTTTATAACAGTTTGTCATTTCAGTCTGCCACTCTCAAAGGACCAGTATATGTGAAGGACTAGTATGTTTCCTGAAGAAGGGTCCCGACCTAAAGCATCAACTTTCCTGCTCCCCTGATGCTGCCTGGCCTGCTGTGTTCCTCCAGCTCCATACTGTTTTGTCTCTGACTCCAGCATCTGCAGTTCTTGCTATCTCTGAGTATATGTAAACCCTTGGGTTCTCCACTCCTCAGTCTGTTTAAAATCATGCTGCATAGTTTCTATGGCTTTCCCTCATTCCACCTCCTAAAATGCAATTTTTAAAATCACTGCTTTGATTTTCACCTGTCAGATATACGCCCTTTTCATCAAATGAGAAAAGAAGTCTAACTATGCATGCCTAAAGTTTGCCACTATATTTCAAAGTTCATAAGCACTCATGTCCTGAATATCCACGTATAAAAAGAGCAATGGCAAGAATATCAAGCCCAGGAGGACAACTATATTCTTCTCTGCAGTTTTAAAAACAACTCTTCATCAATATTTTATGCTTCTAACTCAAAGTAAATATTTTCCAATATTGATCATTCATGTTACTACTGCCTCTCAAATTCCAGGAAGTACACATTTGCTAACAAGTCTATTATGTAGCATTTTGTCATACATCTTCTGGCAATCTGTGTACACTTTCAAAGGCATGACTTACATCAATTCTCTGCTGTCAAGTTAATCATCTTCATGTATTACACTATATTTTTTCCAATTTATACTTCTTTTAAGAAAATTTATTTTGTAAAAACCTGAGGTGTCAGATATTTTAAACTTGGCACTGCTAGAAAAATGTGACTAGTGAAAACAGTTATGAAAATTAAACACATTTTTTCCAAACGTCGTATTAAAGTGTGATTTTAAAAAAATGCTGCTTAAGTGTCTATTGGCATTTCTTCAAGTATGGATATTTCTCAGTAACTCTTTAGGTCACTCATTTGCAGAGTTTTTTGTATCATTTCTTGATGTCAATGTAAGACAAGTAATTGTGGACTATTTTCAGAGTTTGGCTTTTCAGAAGATAGCCAGTGAAGCCCGATTAGGAGGTTTTAACCTAAACTCAAATCAGTCGTTCCTAGCAAAGCAACGACAAGTAACCAGCACACGGAAGACTCTCACCGTTGCTACGCCTGCAGCAGATTCTAAATAGATCCAACTATTGGAAGTATACTGGTGTCCCATTTTTACAAAGTGGAAAATTGTTAATGATAGAACCTAAAATAAAAAAGGAATATGTCTGAGATCAGTATTTTGTAATATTTCTGCTTTCAATAATATATTTATACTTTATAGTAGTCCCAATTCAAAGCTTACCTTTAACTCTGTGGTAACTCCATCATACCTTATCCAAATTATTTTATATACGCAGTACAGAACAGTGAGATCCAAAGATGAAAATTTGAGGAAGTTATATTAGTTCTATATTTTGGATCAAGATTTAAATTTATATTTAATATATGTTTCCTGATTTTAATTTCTTGAATTTATTTTCCAAAGAATGCTTGTTTCCTGTAGTTATATTTTGTTGCTGCTTATTAAAAAGATCTGTTGCACTTTGTATTTAAAGGGGTGATGATACATTTACAAGCATATTTGTAAATTTGAGAAGATATAAAATTGTAATTTTAATCTCTGTACTTCTGAACAAAGCTTAATATGTATACACAGCAATAAAACCCTCTTTTAATTTGTTTTAACTTTGATGTTGCTACATACTGAAATCAATTCACTTTATTGAGGAAGAGGAATGAGCTACATGAGATTGTATTGAAAACACTTGTAAATTTTAAACTAAAGCCTGTTGCGGTGAAACTTCAAGTGTCTTGAGGGTTTTTACTATACTGTTCCATGAAATTTATCTTTCTAAGTGCTTTATTCATAAAACTAATTTTTAGTTGATTGTTTACAAATCAGAAGTTGGGTCTTTATTGATAATTTTTGTAACCTGAGAAAATAAATACAATTAGCAAATTCTGAATTATTTTGGATTTATGTTTTTATGGAATAATTAGATATTTTAGAATACTTTAATTGTTATTTGGGGTTACTAGAAAGATGTTTACCAAAAATCTTCATTAAATACACCTGAAAAACTGGACTTTTTCTTTTTAACCCAAATGGCATTTATACGAGACAACAAGGTGCAGGGCTGGATGAACACAGCAGGCCAAGCAGCATCATAGGAGCAGAAGGCCTGATGTTTCGGGCCTAGGCCCATCTGCAGTTCCTACTATCTCTCATGGCATTTATACAGCTTTGTTTTTAAATCTCTGCCTGATTTCCAAAACTCACTGCTGCATGAATTAGAATTGATGTTTTTAATTATCCTTTGCTGAAACTGTTGCTTTACCAGTGGTAAAAATTAAAAGGTTAAAGATTTTGAAAATTAAAGTTTTTTTTTAAATGAAATATTGTCAGGGTTTAAGAGAAAAAATACTGCAACATGTAGCATTGTCTGCTTGCACTTAGTGGATTTTGAAACTTTGCTTTAGTTACTATTGTTTCAAATATTGGGAAAAAAATTGTCAGAACCTCCCATAGCCAATTGAAAGATGTGTTCAACTTCAGTCAAATTTTATGCATCTTCACTTTTTTTGTACTTTTATATCTTTCTTTCTCACTGAATCATATTTGCAGTGCAACTGAAGTGTTGTAACTTTGTCATTTAAGTGCTTTAAAGATTATTCTGCAATAAAGCTTGAGTTATAGTATATTTTACCACTTTATGAAAAACAGTGCAGATAAAATATAGTTTTTTCACTGATATTATTACCCTTTGTTGGTTGGAGATGGTGGGGATGAGGGAGAGGATTTGGTTACAGGGAAGATCAAGATACACAAGATATTGATTGGATGATGAATGATTGACAATTTTGTTTGATGTATTATGTCTCACAATCTGTACATCAACACACCTTTAAAAGACATGCTCATTATATTGTCACTGTATCATAGCATGTGACCAGAGTATAAACACCTCGCACTCTTTTAAACTGGGATCACTTGCAACTTAACGCTCTACTAGAAGTGTACTCCTCTGTTTAAGTTTAGGTGTCTGGGTTTACATTAAGATATCATGTTTATCAGTTTGCTGGAATAAATGTTTGTTGGCTTCTTCAACATGGTATCCATACCCATTTGATGTTACAAATAATATAAGCATTGCTACATCAGGGAAAACACCCTGTTGACGGTAAACTTGCATAACTTGATACATCATGCTATAAGACATTCTGGCTGTTTCTGCCGATAAGCAATGCTGGAAAGCCTCTTACTTGATGGATCCACTTGTCCTTATCACCTACATTTCTCTCTACCTAGAAAGTCCAATTCTTAGGAATTAAAGGTGAAACAGAGGTTAAATTTCACCCCAAAAGTGTCAAATAAAATACTTAAAAGACTGTCCTCCTTCTGGAAAACGGGATAGTCATCTTTACTCTCTACTCATCCCTCACCCACCTCCAATAAAACTGTAAGTGGGTGCATTGGGTGAGGTTTGGCACTTTTTCATAACAAGTCCCCCTCCCTGCCCTGAACCCACCACTGCCCCCTAAATCCTCCTGTGTATTTTTAAAAAAATTATATATTGGAATCATAATTATTCCATGGTGTCAATGATTACATAACTAATTATTAAAAATTAGAATTAAAAGTTGATACTATGTGAAAGAGGTGGTCTCATTCCTTATTGTTGATCAGCCTGCTTCCTTCACTTTTAAAACAATGGAGGTGGACAAGACAACAACAGACATCGAGGCATCCTGGGCAGCCGCCTGTTATCATTGGTCGAGTGGGCTTAGACAAATGATGGACACAGCAGAGCTGGCCAGCCCCAAATAATGTATATCACCAGGGCTAGGTGGTGAGAGGAGGAGAGAAACAATCCAGGGGAACGAGCAATCATATTCTTGGGAGAAAATTAGGACTTCCTCTACGTAAGCCCAAGGGAAGAACAAAAACTGCACGACATCAGGGATGAACACGCTATCACTTTAAAATCACCAACCCGGCTCCCTCATTTCATTTCTGAAACATTGCACTCCTAATAGCTTAGTGTGGCACCCACAAAATCTTTTTTATACTTCTTGAAAGCTAGTTACTAATATAACACAGTTCAATGAGGTTTTATGCTACACAGGAATGTTGAGTCCACACGGATTTAGGAGGGACACCAACTTCCAACACATTTGAAAGAGAGCGTTATAATGAAAGAGATAGTAGGAA
>NC_063341.1:37992948-38078288 GCF_021869965.1 Rhincodon typus
GGGGGAGGGGAGATTTTGAAACTTGTGAAATCCACATTGATACCATTGGGCTGCAGGGTTCCCAAGCGGAATATGAGTTGCTGTTCCTGCAACCTTCGGGTGGCATCGTTGTGGCACTGCAGGAGGCCCAGGATGGACATGTCGTCTGAGGAATGGGAGGGGGAGTTGAAATGGTTCGCGACTGGGAGGTGCAGTTGTTTATTGCGAACTGAGCGTAGGTGTTCTGCAAAGCGGTCCCCGAGCCTCCGCTTGGTTTCCCTGATGTAGAGGAAGCCACACCGGGTACAGCGGATGCAGTATACCACATTGGCAGATGTGCAGGTGAACACCTGCTTGATGTGGAAAGTCTTCTTGGGGCCTGGGATGGGGGTGAGGGAGGAAGTATGGGGGCAGGTGTAGCACTTCCTGTGGTTGCAGGGAAAAGTGCCGAGTGTGGTGGAGCTGGAGGGGAGTGTGGAGCGGACAAGGGAGTCACGGAGAGAGTGGTCCCTCCGGAAAGCCGATAAGGGTGGGGAGGGAAAGATGTCTTTGGTGGTGGGGTCGGATTGCAGATGGCGGAAGTGTCGGAGGATGATGCGTTGGATCCGGAGGTTGGTGGGGTGGTACGTGAGGACAAGGGGGATTCTTTTTTGGTTCTTATTGCGTGGACGGGGTGTGAGAGATGAGTTGCGGGAGATGTGGGAGACACGGTTGAGGGCGTTCTCGACCACTGAGGGGGGGAAGTTACGGTCCTTGAAAAACGAGGACAACTGAGATGTACGGGAGTGGAATGCCTCATCCTGGGAGCAGATGCGGCGGAGGCAAAGGAATTGGGAATAGGGGATAGCATTTTTGCAGGAAGGTGGGTGGGAGGAGGAGTATTCTAGGTAGCTGTGGGAGTCAGTGGGCTTGAAATGAATATTGGTTTCTAGGTGGTTGCCCGATATAGAGACAGAGAGGTCCAGGAAGGGGAGAGAGGTATTAGAGATGGTCCAGGTAAACTTAAGGTTGGGGTGGAAGGTGTTAGTGAAGTGGATGAACTGTTCGAGCTTCTCGTGGGAGCACGAGGCGGCGCCGATACAGTCATCAATGTAACGGAGGAAGAGGTGGGGTTTAGGGCCGGTGTAGGTACGGAAGAGGGATTGTTCCACGTAACCTACAAAGAGGCAGGCGTAGCTTGGGCCCATGCGGGTACCCATGGCCAACCCCTTTGTCTGTAGGAAAATTAAAGTCTTGGTTGTGACATCATTAATTATTTACAATCACTTTTATCAAAGAATTTTCACTTGGACTGTTGCAATGTCTGCTGTGGTGTAATTTTCGCTATAGGATCTGGTTAAATCAGATTCATGTGAGAACTGAGAAACCTTTACATACGTCCCAGGATGGAAGAAGTTGCAATCGGCAATCTTTGTTAATCTCTCACAAACAGATAACTCTTTGATTACAGATAGGCTTATATGTCAGGGATCCTTGAACCTTAATGTTGAGGACTAGAGTCACGGTGTTGCATGTTAATATGGATGACAATGAGGTGAAAGACAATGACCTGGTAATGTGCCAGGGCCTGTCATGTATCATTCTAAATAGCCCATCTTATGAATGTGAGTGCAGACTTAGTGATGATTCCTCAGATTTCTGTAGGGAAAGGTTGTTCCTATGTATGAGTTTTCAAGTGACATTCACTGGGAGATAGTCAACAGATAGTTCACATGTCCACTATCATTCATAATGCAGCAGTTTACAGAGAAAAGGTGCACGCATTGCTGCCTCTCACAGGTTAAATGTTGTATTAGAAAATGTTCAAGCGACTTAATTGTCTGAAGTATTGAACAGATAGAGATGAAGGAAGGGCTGAAAGGAGCTTCCACTGGATTTGTGTCAGGCTTTGTGTCACAAGAGATTGCATTTCACATCACTCAAGTATCTTATCCTCAAGTGTGGCTTCAGAGCTACCCAACATTAGTAACATGCTCTGTCTTGATGTTGCTTTTTACCATAACAGTCATGTAGGGCAGGTTATGCTTAGCCACTTTAACATGGGATCAACCGAAGATATCATTTGCACATTAAAATGGTTATTGAAACAATTATTTAGTAACATAAAAGGTGAAGAACTGACAACAGTCAAAATCCAAATGTCCTTTGCACTAACGAGCAATAGATTCACAATCAAATGATTCTGACCCTAGCTAAGTCATTCTGGGAGTGGATAGCTAGAAGGTTGGCTCTGACCTCTCATTCTCTGCAATACATTTTTTGGTCCATCTCCCGTGGATGGCACTCCTGATAAATCTCCTAATCATCTGTTTCATCTTCATCCTCTGAAGGTTCCTTTGGATAGCCCTTTCTTCTGCATCAAGAATGTTTGTGTTTTGGTGGTTCCAGTTGTGAAGAGTACAGCGTGCCACAATGATATGGCAAATTCATTCTGGGCTGCACTGCAAATCCCCAGCAGAGAAGTCCAGGGATCAAAACCTCATCTTACGGAGATGCAGCGACTGTTCCACTATGGCCGTGGTGGAAGCTTGAGCAGCATTGTATCTTCATTCTGTGTCAGTCTGAAGGTTTTGTAAGGATGTCATGAACCATATTTAGACAAGATTGTCTTTGTTTCCCAGTCCCCATCCCTGTATGGCCCAAGGACCCTGGAAAAAACAGGAACCTGTCAGTTCTTAAGTAAGTAAGAGTTATATCAAGTAACAGGATATCTGGGACAGACGCACAAAATTTGGCTTCACTTGTCACAGATTATTTTGATATTGTAATGCTGAAAGCTGGTGACATGGTGCTGTCAAAGCAACATAGGTACGATTGGTCGTACCCTGCATCCAGAGGAAAATCCTGTTGTCCCAGCTGCTTGACTGTAATTGCCAGGGAGGGAAGGCAATAAAGAGGTGAGCTTTGACAAAAATGGCATCAGTAATAGCCTGAATCAAACTCAATGTTATGCCCTCACACAGTGAGGCCTGGAGACTTCTCGAGGAGATCATTGTAATACCTCAATATGGAGCTCCAAAGTATGTGACCTTATCCACATTAGATAACCAGCGTGTCTATGTTCCATTGAAAATGAACTTCTGTTGGCAACATACCCTGCACCATAAATTGCCTCCCCTCAATATCACAGCTGATATTCTTGCATACCTACTTTTCCATATGGAAATCTTGCAGTTGTTCCATACTTGCTATGGAATGCCATTGCCAAGTGGGAACCTCAGGTTCTCCTTCTAATACCTGGCTACATTAAGGCTTGTCGAGCTTAAGTGACATGGAGGCAATCAGTGTACAATTTAACGTTCATGACTTTTTGTTATCTTCATTCTGTGAAAGTACTGACCTCTAGGCGATGTGAGAATTGAAGACAGATGAGTCGCATTGGTGGAGCAATGATTACTGCAAATGCCCTTTGAGATACCTCAAAAAAATGTCACCAACTCCACCCTCAGATGTCTCCACAGCACCTTGTCTGACTATGTACAAACACTGAAATGCTTGCACTTTACCTTGAGAACTGACCAAAGTCCAGTGCCAGACTGCAAAGACATGGATCCTTGCACTCACAAAAGACCAAGCACCAATACAACTGTGGCTAACCTCCTGCTGTGAAAACAGAACAGCCCTTTGACTGACTGGAATCCACCCTCACTCTACTAACCAGTCTCATACTTTAAGTTACACACCACCATTTCCTTCAAAATTCTTTTAAAAGGGTTAGTTACTGCCCCATGCTGCAGCCCTGATGTTGATGCAGTACAGCATAGAAACAGGCAATTTGGCCCACCATGTCTGTGCCAACCATGATGTCATTCTAAATTAATTTGACTGCACATGGTCCATGTCCCTCTATTCCCTGCCTGTTCACCTGTTTAAATGCCTCTTAAATGCAAGCACCTAACATCCTTTGTGTAAAAAACTTGCCTCGCATATTTTCTTTAAATTTGCCCCTCTCATATTAAACCTATGACCCTGGGAAGAAGACTCAACCTATCCACCCTATCCATACATTTCATAATATTATATACTTCTATCACGTTATCCCTCAGTCTCTGATGCTGTAGCAAAATCAAGCTAAGTTTGTTCAACTTCTCCTTATAGCTAATACACTTCAGGCAACATCCTGGTAACCTGCTTTTGCGTCCTGTCCAAAGCCTCCACATCCTTCCTGTAATGTGATGACCAGAATTACACACAATATTCCAAATGTGGTTTAGCTAAAGTTTTACACAGCTGCAGCATGACCTGCCAACTTTTATACTCAATGTTCCGACTGATGAAGGCAAGAATGCTGTTCACCTTCTTTACCACCTTATCCACTTGTGTTGCCACTTTCAGGGAGCTATGGACCTGAACCCCACAATCCCTCTGTATATCATTGCTCCTAAAGATCCTGCCATTTACTGCATAATTTCCTTTTGCATTTAACCTCCCAAAATGCCACACCTCACTTGTCCAAATTAAATTCAATCTGTCATTTCTCTGCTTAACTTTCCAACTGATCTATATCCCACGGTATCGTTTAACCTTCCTCGTTATCCACCAATTTTCATGTTGTCTGCAAACTTGCTAAGCAGACCACCTACATTTTCATCCAAATCGTTTCTTTATGTTATTTTATAATCTACAGAGGTCGTAGCACTGATCCTTGACACCACTGGTCACAAACCTCCAGTCAGAAAAACAATCCTCCACAACAATCCTCTGTCTTCTATGACCAAGCCAATTTTGTATCCAACTTACCAACTCACCATGGATCCCATGTGACTTATCTTCTGCAGCTGCCTACCATGAGGGGCCTTATCAAAATCTTTACTAAAATCCGTGTCCTACCTTCAATTGTCTTTGTCACTTCCTCAAAAAACTCAAATTTGTGAAACGATCTCCCCCGTACAAAGCCATACTGACTGTCCTTAATAAGTCCATTATTTTCTAAATGCAAATAAATCCTGTCCATCGGAATCATCTGCAATAATTTCCCAATCACTGATGCAAGGTTCACTGGCCTATAGTTTCCTGGATTATCCCTGTTGCCCTTCTTAAATGCAGGAACAGTATTGGCTATTCACCAGTTTTCCGGGACCTTGTTTATGGCTAAAGAGGATACAAAGATCTCTGTCAAAGCCTCAGCAATCTCCTCCCTTGCCTCCCTCAGTATCCTGGGATAGATCCCATCTGGCCCTGGGGACTTATGTTTTTCAAAATACCTAATAACTCCTTCTTCTTAATATTAATATTGATATCAACATACCCCTAATTTTACCATCATCCATGTCCTTCTCCTTAGTGAATATTGATGCGAAGTATTCATTCAGAACTTCACTCACTTCCTCACAAACATTCGAACAAAAATGGAAAGAACTGTGGATGCTGTAAATCAGGAACAAAAGCAGAAGTTACTGGAAGTTCAGCAGGTCTGGCAGCATCTGTGAAGAAAAAAAATCAGAGTTAACGTTTTAACGAAGGATTCTGAGGAAGGGTCACCGGATCTGAAGTGTTAACTCTGATTTTTTTTCTGCACAGATGCTGCCAGACCTGTTGAGCTTCTAGCAACTTCTGTTTTAGTCCACATAAAAATTCCCTCCATTGTCCTTGAGTGGACCTACCCTTTCTCTAGCTACCTTCTTGTTTCTTATATACATAGAAAATGTCTTGGGATTCTTAATCTTACATGCCAAGGACATTTTACAGCCCCATTTAGCCCTCCTAATTTCTCGTTTAAGTTCTTTCCAGCTTTCTTTATATTCCTCAAAGGCCTTGGCATATTTCACTTCTCTAAAACTTACAAATGCTTCCTTTTTACTTTTTGACTAAACTTCCAATATCGCTTGTTACCCAGGGGTCACAAATCTTACCATTCTTATCTTTCATCCTCACAGGCATATGCTGGTCCTGAACTCTAATCAACTGGCCTTTAAAAGAACTCCCACACATCAAATGTGGATTTATCCTCAAATAGCTGCCCCCAATCTAATTTCTCCAGTTCCTGCCTAATACTGTTGTAATTAGCCTTCCCCCAGTTTAGCACTTTCACTCATGTTGCAGGGATTCAAGGTGAATCGTGGGAATGGCTTTGAATTTGGCTGAAGATTAGAAAGCAGTCAGTAACGATGAGAAGAGATATATTTGGGTCAGCATAATGCGAAGTGGGATGGCCCAAAACTGGTGCTGAGATCCCTATGGTTTCCAACCTGCATGAATTGAATACTTAGGATTCGATGTATCTTAGAGTGAGTGTGTCTGGCTTGTGATAAGGAGATCTCGGCTGACAGTAACACACATTGAAAAGATTGAACGCTTTCAGACTGACTACCAAGATGACAAAGTTAAAAGAAAGCTGCAGTAAAAGTTAACTTTGGATCACATGCTTTGGAACACCACTAAACCTAGAATCAAAGTACCTGTAAAAGGGCTGTAAACTGGAGGAGCCAGCTCAGGAAATGGAAAATAAACAAACAGACGAATGGTCAGAGGGATGGTACATGAAAATATTATGCAGAAAATGGTAAGGTATGACACACAGGAAAGGAACATGAGCAGAGTTTGTTGGGCAGTGCAGAACATCAATCAAACAGAATATTGAATGACATAAACACAACACGAGATGAAATCACACTTGGAACTATCCTTACATTTATGCTGTTTAGAACACCTAGAGTATTGTGCCCAGCTTTGATCACTGAATCTCACGAAATACATTTAACTCTGGAGATTGTACAAAAAGAGCCATGATTTTAATACCTGATTTTGTTAACTGTAACCAACCGGTGGGTAAGAAACTGATATGATTGGTCCTGTTTACACCTCACTTGATTTATTATTCATATAGTTAATAGAAAGTATATTGGGTTTGGTTAAAATTACACCCCTATAAAAGTATCAAAAAGGAACAAGTTGAAAGAAACAGAGAGAAAAACCTGGACAAACTCTGCCTACAAAACCTCACTGACAATAGATTTAAAGTAACACATTAGCTAAGGTACATTTTTAGACATCCTCTGGATGGGATGCATTCAAAAGCTTGTATTTTTTCTGTCTTGAAAGAAGGACATTAAGAGGTTATTATACGCACAATGCTAAATGGCACTGAAACATAGATTTAGAGTGTAGTCATTAGAGTAGAACAAAAGGAAATTTAGGACTTGTGCCAGGAAGTTCTATGCATAATGGAATGATTAGCGCAGTGGAAACAAAACATATGAATTCTATATGAAAGGAATGTTTGAATAAATGAAACATTGTTTGCAAAGTTACCCTAAATATAACTATATTGCGATCTTATAATTTTGTTTAGCTTACAAATGATGTCTGCATTAGTTTTTAAGTTGATCACAGGAAAACGGGAACAATAACAATGCAGTTAGTTTGGATATCAATTAGTCAATGACTGTTCCAGTAAAATATTGTTATTTGGGGAAAATTATCAATTTAGATCAATACAGACCAAGGACAATGCATTTTGCATTAACCAGGCATAGCAATAGTTTAATAGAAAACATAGTAAGGATAACAATATTAAGCTATTTAAAAAAAACTGTAAATTGCAATCAGTTTCATTGAATACTTAAGGTTAGCTGTGTGGTTCTTGCTGCCCTCTAGTGGTGATTTGGGAAATGTCCAAACGACCAGTGATGTAAAAGAGATAGTAGGAACTGCAGATGTAAAAGAACTGGCAGGTCCCTCTTCTGTGAAAAGGTGGTCAAGGGGCCGCCTTATTGTAAAACGCTGAAAAGACTATGAGTGATCTGTGCAATGTTAAAGAAACATAGGAAATAGGGGCAGGAGCAATTCAGTACCCTGTTCCTACTTTCTACCCGTATCATTCGATCCCGTTAGTGCCAAGAACTATGTCTAACTCCTTCTTGAAGGTCCAAAATCTCTGCAGCAAAAACAGCTTTCTGTTCTGTTGTACTAGTTCTGAAGAAGTTAATATTCATCTCCATCCAACCTGATGATGTCACACATTAAGTTCTATCCGAGTAGCTGAAGGCAGCAGATGTATTCTGGGCAGATCTTGAGAGTCCTTAGTGACAATACCTGACCAGTAATGTAAACAGTACTTACTGCTGTAATGAAATAAATTGTTCTGTTAACCAAGACCGCCATCTCTTCTGTTTAAACTCACCAGTGGTCTATCCACAACCACTGATAATGAGTCAGGCTCAAGAAACAATATAGACAAAGGAGGACTGGTGACAGCAAACAACTCTAACCCAGCAAATGCCACACATCCTGGCTAAAATCATTAAGGCAAAGCAGAGTTGAAGATTTACATCTAGAACAATAAAAAACACTTCTCAGAATTCAAGCCAGGAAAGGGATGAACAGAGAATGTTGATGATGATTAATTTCATTTTTTCCCCTCTTTTTGTGCTCAACATTTCCATATTTGCTTTTCAAAATATATTTATACACATGTATAAATATGTACAATGAAAATGGCAGAAGAATAGTACAAAAGGAGCTGAGAAGGGAGACATTTTGCACATGGCTTGATTAGAACAGTGTGGGAGTCATTGTGGGTGGTCCTTAGAAAACCCTTTTCGTTCTACTTATCCAAGAGCAAGCAGAACCTGCAGAGTCTATCCAGGTGGATGCCAGAGGTGTACACAAAGTGGAATTATTCCTACTTGCACCATGCTACTTACAACGCAATTTGGAGGATAGCCAATACAGGATAGCACTATTGAGACTTTTTTTTTTGCCTGATTTGAATTATGACTGCTCCCGTTCATCACATCTGTTGTTTCTCAGTCGATATTTCATTCTGGAACTACTTATTACAACAAAGCCATTTACAACAACTTGCATTAATGTAGTATCATTAATATAGAAAAGAAAAATTCCAAAGGGATTCACATGGGCCAAATAGACACCCAGCCAGAAATAAAAAGCATTTAGGAGCCTTTGACAAAGAGATAAGTTTTAAGATAATGATTAAAGAAAGACTGAGTGTTGGAGAGTTGGAGGGATCAGGGACGGAATTCAGAATGCAGCAACTGGCTGATTAAAGGCATGACTGAAGTAATGGATTAAGGGTCAGTGGGGGTGGGGAACAGGCAATGAAGATGTGCACTGGAGGCCAACATCTGAGCAATGAAGTATTTGTTCAGGAAGAAGGCTGTAAAACTGGAGTTTACAGAAATTGCCCATGGAAGAAATTAAATTGCTAAAGTTTAAAGTTGAGGTTTGGAAACTGAAAGCAAACATAGAACATAGAACTGTACAACACAGTAACAGGCCCTTCAGCCCACGATGTTGTGCTGAACATGACTCCAAATGGAACTAATCCCTTCTGCCTGCCCTTGGTCCATATCCCTCCATTCCTTGCATATTCATGTGTTTATTTAAAAGTCCTTTAAATGCCCTCATTGTATCTGCCTCCACCACCATCCCTGGCAGTGTGTTCTAGACTGCTACCACTCTCCGTGTAAAAGACTTGCACGTCACGTCTCCTTTGAGCTTTCCCCCTCTCACCTTAAATGCATGCCCCCCAGTATGAGACATTTCAAATCTGGGAAGAAAGATTCTGACTGTCAATCCTATATAGGCATCTCATAATTTTATAGACTTCTGTCAAGTCTCCCCTCAGCCTCTGCCACTCAAGAGAAAACAACCTGAGTTTTTCTAGGCTCTCCTTATAGCTCATACCCTCTAATCCAGGCAGCATCCTGGTAAACCTCTTCTGCCGCCTCTTGAAAGCCTCAATACCCTTCCTGTAATGTGGTGACCAGAACCAAACACAATACTCTAAGTGTGGCCTAACCAAAGTCTTATAAAGCTGCAACATGACATCCTGACTCTTGTACTCAGTTCCCCAACCAATAAAGGCAAACATGCTATATGCCTTCTTTACCACCCTGCCTACTTGTGTGGCCACTTTTAAGGAGCTATGAACTTGAACCTCAAGATCCCTCTGTACATCAATGCTGTTCAGGGTCCTGCCATTAAATGTATACTTTTCCTTAACATTTGATCTCTCAAAATGCAGCACCTCACACTTACCCGGATTAAACTCCATCTGCCATTTTTCTGCCCATATCCGCAATTGATCTATATCCCGCTCTATCCTTTGGCAACCCTCCACACTATCCACAACTCCACTGATCTTTGTATTGCTTGCAAAGTTACAAACCCACCCATCTACATTTTTATCCGAGTCATTTATATATATATCACAAACAGCAGAGGTCCAGTACAGATCCCTGTGGAACACCACTAGTTACAGACCTCCAGCCTGAAAAATACCCTTCCACAACTACCCTCTGTCTTCTATGGGCAAGCAAATACTGAATCCACGTGGCCAAGTTACCGTGGATCCCGTGCATCTTAATCTTCTGGATGAACCTGCCATGAGGGACCTTGTCAAAAGCCTTACTAAATTCCAAGTAGACAACATCCACTGCCCTACCTTTATCAATCACTTTTGTCACCTCCTCGAAATATTCAATCAAGTTAGTAAGACATGACCTGCCCCACACAAAGCCATGCTGACTGTCCCTAACTAGATCATGCTTTTCCAAATGTGCATAAATCCTATCCCTAAGAATTCGCTCCAATAGCTTCCCAACCACTGATGTGAAACTCACTGGTCTGTAGTTTCCTGGATTATCCCTATTTTCCTTCTTGATCAGAGGAACAACATTAGCTGCTTGCCAGTTCTCCAGGACCTCTCCATTGGTTAGCGAGGATACAAAGATCTTGGTCAAGGCCCCAGCAGTCTCTTCTCCTACCTCTCTCAATATAGGTCAGTAGCTCAATATAGATCAAACATAATTCAGTAAATACAGAGAAAATCTGAGCTAAACATAATGAGCAATAAAAAAGAGAAAGCAGCATTTCAGATGAGAAGATTCTGGATCATAAAGTTTGAGGCTTCCCGGAAAGCACCAGAAAGTTGAGAGTCTGGTGATGACAAATGCTCAGATGGGGATTTTATCAGCAGTTGTAATGAACTAGGAATTGATGTGTTAGGTTTCATGGTCAGTATATCTTTAAGAAACATGCTCATGATATGTTCACTGTTCATGTACAACATTGCAAACTGTCTTACTGAGACCACTTGAGTGGCCTGTTATCGAAAGCATGCCACTCTTTATAACCAAATAGTTTCAAGTGAGTCAAGAGACTGACGTGCCTGTATTGTAATATTTATATACAATACTGAACTGTAATAAACATCTGCTGAATTCTTCAATCCAATGAGATCCACAGTTAGTTTCTTGTATTACTAGAGATAACATAGGCACTTTTATAACAAATAAGCTACCTGCTGAAAGCAAAACATATCACAGTTAGCACTGGCAGCTATCTATGAAAAATAATTCCAAGCTATTAGTGGTAGATAGTTGGAAAACTGATTAATGGCCAACTGGATAACAGCCTTGGACAACAAAGAATTCAGACACTTGCTTTCTGAATACAGACAGCTGAACAGGTCTACGAATAAGACGAGCCAGAAGACAAAGCTAATCACCTTTTGATTAAAATCTAAATTCCTTCAAAGTACAGAAAGTTTCTAAGAATCGCATTGCTTTAAAATAATAAGGTTGAAGTTACAAAGACAATCAAAATAAAGGCACATTCCTGTAACAGTGAGCACTCTTGTCCTTCTCTCTTTGAAAAGACCTGACAACCTATTGTTCTAATTAGAAAAGGCAACTAAATTATCCTGACCGAATAGCTACAAAGCTCTTCTAAATTAAACTACAGTTTTTAAAACATAGAAAAGTATTATATCTGAAGGAGATTTACCTCTATCCACACCTCACTGGTTCTGCCATTTTCTTTTCTCAAAAACGTGACAAAACAAAAAAAACCCACATGACACCAAAGATAGTAGGAACTGCCGATGCTGGAGAATCTGAGATAACAAGGTGTAGAGCTGGATGAACACAGCAGGCCGAGCAGCATCAGAGGAGCAGGAAAGCTGATGTTTCGGGTCTAGACCCTTTTTCAGAAGGGTCTAGGCCGGAAATGTCAGCCTTCCTGCTCCTCTGATGCTGCTTGGCCTGCTGTGTTCATCCCATTCGACACCTTGTTATCCCACATGACACCATCATTCCTTATTTGGTGTGAATGCCGCCTAGATGCTGAAATTGATTACTACCAGCTGCAATTTTTAAACTACAAACTCAGTTTCTCAAAGCAACACATTTAAGGGCCAGTAAAGGAGCAGCAACAGGCAAAACTAAAAGGAACCAGAAGCGAAAAGGCGAAAAATTGAAAAGAGAGCGAAGCAAAATCAGTTAAAGAAATAAACAAATACTTCAAACACCCCGCAAAGAGAAATGGCAGTCAACCACTTACTCATGAACTACGGATCCAATGATGAATTAACTTACTTAAACTTTCCAAACAACATTTTCAGTTCTGTCTTACAGATCAAGCAATTCATGATCCTGAGAAAAGAGTTCAGAAAGTCTTCCTTGCCAGCTGCAATGAAGGGCAACGCAGAATTAGCACATCTGCTCTTTCAATGGATGAACGCTCCTAAACTGTAAAGATCTGAAAAGTTCTCAAAGACCATCTCAAGGGAAGAATTAACTTTAAGGTTTTTAGACTCCAACTCACGTCATACAGAAACCAAGCCTGAGAGTTCATTAGCCAGTTTGTTAGAAGATACCTCAGAAAAAGTATAAATTTTCCAAAGAGGAACTTGTCAGAGAGGGTCAATGAATTTGTCATCACCTCCACCGCAAATAAAGCCTTTGGGAAGGATCTTTTTGGCCAAGAGAAAGGGCCATACAATTGATACATTACTTGAAAATGGATGCAGGTATGGAGCCATAGTGTGAGACCAACAACATTATAGAGTGACAGCAATCAACAATCACACAACCAAATTGTCAAACAGCTGCAAAAAGAACAATAAACACATCACTGGACATGTGTACGATCACTTGATTGAAACAAGTGGTCAAACCTTCTAAGTGTGATATTGAAGTTTGAAATGGCCTTTCGCTTTTCAAAAGCTGTTTGGCATTTCTCAGTCCTTACTATTTTTTCATTTTTCTGTAGTAGGTCAGACAGTAGTATGACTACTGTGCTGAAGTTTGGGATGAACTTTGGGTTGACCTCCTCACATTCCCTTAAACTTCATAAAAACCGAAAGAACTGCGGATGCTGTAAATCAGGAACAAAAACAAAGTTGCTGGAAAAGCTCAACAGATCTGGCAGCATCTGTGAAGGAGAAAACAGAGTTAACTTTTCGGGTCCGGGTTCAGGTTCTGAGGAAGGGTCACCAGACCCGAAACATTAACTCTGTTTTCTCCTTCGCGGATGCTGCCAGACCTGCTGAGCTTTTCCAGCAACTTTGTTTTTGTCCCATAAACTTCATGTTTTCCTGATTTGCTGTCGGAATGGAGAGTAGTGCTATTGCTTCTACCTTGGCAGCCCTGGGCAGTACTCAGTCTTGACCCACCATGTATCCTAGATAGGTCACTCAGGCCTGAGCAAATTTGTTCTTTTGTTTGATTAACCATTAGGTTAACTGACTGTATTTTCTGGAAGAAAGTTTCTAGTTGCTCTAAGTGAGTTTTGTAGGTGTCTTCGTATTCTGTGAGCTTGTCATGGTACACTGTGTTATCAGATATGCTTCCTGCTGTCTGGTTAATAAGCTCTGATGGGCAGCTGAGGCATTTTGGAGTACAAATAGTATGCTCAACACTGGTAAAAACCATCTGGAATTATGAAAGTTGAATTGTTCTTTGCGCGTAACTCAAAGGAACCTGCAAGTTCCTTGAGTACATCTAAGTTGATAACATAGGTGGCTTTACTGACAATATCCATGCAATTGTCCAGCTACAGTGCCAGGTAGAAGTCAGCTCTGGTCAACGCAGAGTCTTCTAGAGTCATCCAAATTGGGCATGAGTGCAACTGGGGAGTTCAACTACTGCTGCGGGGCTCTGTTAGTTATTGCTCCAGCATGTGGTTCATCTCCTTCCAAACATGGGCCAACTTCACTGGACCTGGCTGATTGGGATGTGTTATGGCACGGGCCTACCCCACATCCATATCATGTAGAGCTGGGCAGGCCTGACCCACTGTGTAAGCCCTTGAAAACCTTGAGCAACCTCACTACATTTGCTTGCTGCTGTGTACCTAGGTGAGTGAATAAGGAATCTACATTTCCTAGTATTTCTGTACTGGAGCCTGCTGCTACCATCGTTCTCTAGTTCAGTGACATTGGGACAGGCAGTTGCCCCTTATTGGCATTGGTGTTGTTTTATCATGTTCATGTGACAGAGCCTTTACTTTAATCCCCAATCTGTGGGCTTTATCAGATAATTCACTTTTCCCAACCTTCCTTGCAACTCCATATGGGCCACTGACCTGGGATTTTAAGGGTTCACTCTGGTATTTGTAGCAGTATTGTCACATTGTGTCCTGACTGAAAGGGTCAGACCTGATATGTTTGTCTGGCTGTTTCCTCATCACTGTTTGGGAGATTTTCATGTGTTCTCAACTATTTCACAGGTGGAAGTCACTCTTGGAACTCTGCAATATCGTCTAACAAGGAGACTTCCTCTTCTCTTCTTAAAACCTCTCTGAATAGTTTCAGAGTCCCTCACACTTTGTGGCCAAAAATTAATTTAAATGGAGAAACAGCAGTGGATCTTGGTGATGAACAGAAAAAACATCTCCCTCTTTATTCCAGTCACACATAAATATGCCATGCTCATTGTTTTTAGGGACAAGTGGCAGTTGGTTCATGCCTAAGTTACCTATCACTTCCTGGAATATTTTGGGGGATGAAATTTAAACCCTGATCCAATTGGATCTCAGTGGCAGACCAGATGGGTGAAGAATTGTGTCAATTTCCTCACTGCTGTTTTGGTAGACAATAGCGTCAAATAAGTAGCCACATCCATCATGATGAGAATATACTGGTCGCTCCCATTTGTTTTGGGCTGGACAGTCCACTAACATCTTGCTGAATGGCTTAAGGAAAGTTGGCACAGGAATCATAGGTAGAGGATTGCAATTTTCCCACAAATTACTGGGTGTGATGGGGTTCTGTGAAACTTTGCTATATTCTTATGGAAGTTTATAATTCTTTGAAAGTGAAGTTGCAGGTAGATAGGATAGTGAAGAAACTGTTTGGTATGCTTGCCTTTATTGGACAGTGCATTGAGTATAGGAGTTGGGAGGTCATGTTGCAGCTGCACAGGGCATTGGTTTGGCCACTTTTGGAATATCGTGTACAATTCTGATCTCCCTCCTATTGGAAGGATGTTGTGAAACTGGAAAGGGTTCAGAAAAAAGTTACGAGGATGTTGCCAGGGTTGGAGGGTTTGAGCTATAGGGAGAGGCTGAATAGACTGGGGCTATTTTCCCTGAAGCGTTGGAGGCTGAGGGGTGACCTTATAGGGGCTTATTAAATCCTGAGGGGCATGGATAGAGTAAATAGACAACGTCTTTTCCCTGGAGTGGGGGATCCCAAAACTAGAGGGCATAGGTTGAAGGTGAGAGGGGTGAGATATAAAAGGGACCTAAGGGGCAACTTTTTCACTAAGAAGGTGGTGTGTGTTTGCAATGAGCTGCCAGAGGAAGTGTTGGAGGGATGGTACGACTGTAATATTTAAAAGGCATCTGGATGGGTATGTAAATAGAAAGGGTTTAGAGGGATATGGGCCAAATGCTGGCAAATGGGCCTAGATTTATTTGGAATGTCTGGTCGGCATGGACGAATTGGACCGAAGGGTCTGTTTCCGTGCTAAGTATCTTAATGGCTCTATGACTCAATAAGGTGTGGCCAATAAAACCGCTGGCTGATGTGGATTTGGTTTTGTACGTCCCAACTTGCCAAGCCATCAGAATCTTGTGACCTAGCCGCAACATTTATGGTATCTCAGCAGCAACAATACTTGGTGGATCATTGTTCACTTCTTGTTTGCAAGTCTGTGAAAGGGAGGGGGACCTCCATTACCTCATAAATACCACATTTTTAATATAGTAACATCCTAAGGTTTACCTCTGCCTCAGTTTCATCATGAGCAATCTAAGCTAGTGCTTTTAACAGTGGGTGAGCTTGTTGGGCTGTGAGTTGCTTGATGCCAGAAGTAGATGTAAAGGGAAATCACTCAGTGGTTTTGAACATTAAGTGTCAGTGTTTGATAGCTCAAGTGGAGTCAGAGAGCAATGAAGAATCTTGATGGGACCTTTTGTGTTGAGCATCTAGGGAGTGCATCCAGTGTGGGGAAGCCTAATCCCATCTGGGAAAATGGAACAGGAAGGACTTTTCAGGAGGTAGATACTGAAGCAAAAAGTTCCATTAATCATATAACTGCTTGAACTCTGACTGATCTAGACCCTAATGTAGTGATTCACCAGAGTCTGGATCTCCTAGCAAGTAGTCAATACAGTGTAGAGATGGAGGAATACAGCAGGTCAGGACTATGATGAAAGGTGTAAACATGAAACATTGACTTTCCTGCTCCTCTGATGCTGCCGTATTCCTCCAGCTCCAGACAGTGTTGACTCTGACTCAGCTCTTGCTCTCTCACTCTCCCTCAGAAAGTATCTGTGTGGATAAGAATCAGAGAAGGTCTGCTCAGCCAAATGCTTGATATCAGTCCAACCCTTAGCAATTGGCAGGTTGGTGATGCAAAAACAGAATGATGTGGGCTCAAAATTCTAGCCACCTTGGTGGAAGTGAACCTGCTAAAGATGCAACTGCTGCATACAGAGACGTTGTGCGCTACATGTAATTGTCGAATGGCAAATTCCAAGCAGGGAAATGTATAACGGGGCGTGCAGCAGCAGGGGAGTACTGTGATGGACGGCATTGAGAAAAGCTCCTGACCAATTCATTGGGAGTCCATTTGGTGGTGAGGGAGGGCTGCTGAAGCATTCTAGTCGATTCATGGTGAAAAATAAGGTGACTTAGGTGAAAGGCAGGCTGATGGAAGGGAGATCAAATTGACAAAGGATTCCTCAGGCCAATGCAACCCATAGCTTTCATTCCATGTATACACTGAAAATAGTTCCTTGTTTATCCTTAATTTTCCTTCCTATTTGTAATGAGCTTGTGCCAGTGGAATAAAGACTTCTGCTTCATGTTTTTTGGGCCTTCTACATGTTCAAATCTGATGTTACACTGGTTATTCAAACATTAAGGTCCCTCTTTTGACACTCACTGTTTCAGTCAAAAGGAATACGACGCAATTCCTTTTGGCCTGGGATTGATTGTAGGCGTTGCTGACAAGATGACCTATTTAGATATTAGTCCACCTCGGGGATCCACACCAGGTTTTTGTCAGAGTGTAAGCCCTTAGCCTTCAACTTTCCTGAAGTATCCATTAGGCAGAATGCACACATAGCTAAGCGCTTCTGTCACAAGTACCAGGGTACCTCCATATAACAGTGGGCCTGTTCACTGCATGTCTTAGAGCAAAGCCTCCTCTGAATTCCTCTGAAAGGAACACAGTTTGGATGAGTGACCAGCATGAGGACTGAGAGGATGTTTACTGGCAGGGAGACGCATATTGGGCTCTTTCTCATCATTTTGCTGCTATAGCTGCACAAGTTGAATGTGAGAAGCAGTACACAAAAGTGGAAAGCATGCTCACACCCTTCATCCACATACTAGACATGTCACACTAACTGGATGGATACACCATGTTTTGTGGGCAATTAGCATCATGGCTGCAAGAGTATAACAGATTAGCTGATGTCTCATTTTCTGTCTTGTCTGGATAATCTCCTCAGCCAGATACCTGCTCATCCACCTGGAAAGGCTGACCCGTGCTTCTGGGAGCCAAAAGGCTTGAACATACCCTGGTTGTTGGCATCCTGTTTAATCTGACATAAGTGAATACATTCCCTGGCATTGGAATGAATTGAGTTCAGTAACAGTCCAATGAATCTAATGCTTTTGTGGTTGCTGGTGGGTTACTGGGTCAAGTACACATGTCCTGTCCAAAAGATGGATTGTTCCACTATGTAATGAAATTGATTAACATGAAGTCATGCTTTCTGCTCCTGGTACATTCCTGAACATAAATCAGTCAGGAAGTGGAATTACTTGGGTTTCTTCAGCAACTATAAATATCGAAGCTTAATTTTATTGACCTCAGGAAATATTGCTTGAAAACCGTGGAGAAATTCCTTGCACCATGCTATTACCAATAGGGTATTTGCCATATTGATGAAGATCCATGTCGGCCAGTGATTTTTTTCCCACTAGATGAAGAACAAAAGAAGATCTGGCACTAAATAAAAACTAAAGAGCTGCAGATGCTGTAAATCAGAAACAAAAACAGGAGTTGCAGGAAAAGCTCAGCAGGTCTGACAGCACTTGTGAAGAGAAATCAGAGTTAATGTTTCGGGTTTGGTGATCCTTCCTCAATACTGGCACCACTTTGGAGAGGGAGGGAGGGCACAGAAGGGAAGGTAGAGATTGAGGAAACATGCAGAAGGATTTGTGTGAGAGAGTGGAGAAGGATGGTTGGGGGGTAATTAGATGGGGAAGCAGATGAGGAAATATTGTAACTTTAAGGATTCCTGTTTATTTTAAGCTAATTTACCCCGAATAATAGTTATTTTACACTGAACTTATGCTGATTGCAATTTGCATTGTGTTATGTTCTAACTTAGAACAAAATGTTCATTCTTGGCTGTGGCTGTTGATCCTTGCTCATAGCTGCCCTCTTATGGACATAGAATATATCACAGTCTGATGTGTGCAAATGCCTGAGTTCTCCTTCAGTGCTTATACAAGCATTAAACTAATTTATAAACTTAATATTCAGTGTATAACTTAATTTTCAGAGGAAACCTGAGCCTTGAAACAAAGATTTTCACTTTTCACAAATTGGGAACAGTTACTCTTAGAATGGAATGGAAATGTCACTCACAGGAGATTGCCAATCTGCTGATCTTAAAATACCATCTGATTTAGTTCCTGTAATAAAATTTCTGCAGCACCTTCCTTTTCAGATCTGAATCTTAGAAATCCTTTCCCTGACTCTCCTCAACTATCACTCTATGTCAACCTTGCATCTTTGAGAACTGGCACATGTTTTGCTGTTCTCCTACTGTATTCCCTGGTCCCAAAAGTGGTCAGACATTTGGAAAGAGAACTAAAACAAAAACCAAAATTACTGGAGAAATGTAGCAGGTCTGGCAGCATCAGTGGAGAGAAATCAGAGTTAACATTTCAGGTCCCTTCTTTAGAACAGTTAGAGGACTGTTTTACGGGCTCCAGATGAATACTTATTCCCATGTGCTGTCTACAATGGGGGTAACAGGTGATCCTGCTGTAGGGTGAGAGGTAACAGGCAATGAGGCTTTCTGACTGATAGGGAACAAGGGAAAAGATCTAGCTACTTCAACACCTACCTGGTGAGTCCAAACCATTTTATCATGTTGCCCTGGAATTGCTCTGACTATTTGTCCCCACCCTGCTATATCTCTCCCATCTGTGTTTCTTTTCATTGGACCTATCTGGAATTTTGGAAAGGAAAGACCAAAAGTTAGAATGGTGCAGTCTTGAGGCCCATTGCTCCCCTGGAGATAAATGTCTTTCAATTAAGTTTACATCCTGCTGACACTATTGATCTCAGCACATAATGCTGGCAGAGCACTGTAGTTGTCCTTCAGCAGAAGAACCAAGCCCCAATGGACTGCCAATGTTTGCAGGAAGGTTCAGTCTGACTGGTTTACCTGAGCTCACTTGTTCTGAATGGTGTATTAATTAATCATGTGGAAAGAAAGCAGTTAAGGTGCAGAATAGATTGACACCTGAGAGGTTTAAGTGTCAGTTGGATTGAGGGATTGACTTCATCGTTGTTACTTTCACAAGGGAACTGTTGTGCTATGCCTCATGGTCAGTATGTCAGTATATCTTTAAGAAAAAGGCTAATCATATCCTCACTACATCATAGCATGTGACGTGAGGATATAGAGATCTCATACTGCATCTTATGTGGGACAAGTTACACTAAAACAAAATCTGGGACACATATAGTGAAGTAGTACAGTATAGTTTTTTAAGGTAGAATCATGAATAGCATAAATCTCCTTAATGTTTGGGCATCCACTGACACTCTTATTGAACTATAACTATGCAAACAAGATGTGCAGGATGCATGCAGGGAATATACAAGGTATATTTTACAAATCAAGCAACAGAAGCAACTAAAAAAGTTCTGAAAATCCTGCTGCCATTAGTGAGGAATGTTCACAGAATTGTCGCAATTGGTCTTCCTACAGATGATTTGAAATATCTAGAAAAGATCTGGAAGGTTCTAGAAGACCAGCTCAAGGTAAGAATTAATTTTGGAATTAACAGACTCCAACTCATGTTTTACAGCCAGCAACCTCAAGAGTCTGTTCGTCAGTTTGCTGGAAGATGCTGCAGCAAAGTGAGACTTTTCCCAAGAGAAACTGAGTTAGTCAATGTCTCCACATCACTTAAAGTCTTGAGGAATGATCTTTTAGGCATGAGAAAAGGCCATACCATTGACATATATTTGAGGATGGACACAAGTTTGAAGCCATAGTGGCAGGCCAACAACAATTACATACTATAGCTACATTCAATAAAGTGTGTTGAACCAACAAAACCTGAAACAAATCCAATCTGTCACACATTCCCAAATGTTGTCAAGCTTTTCTTGACAACCATGAAGCACTAAGAAACACTGGGCATGCTTGTGTACAAAATCTGACTTCAAAGGCCAAGCAAGACCCCAGATCAAAAAGAGATGATCAAGAAGATGGTAAGAAGCACATTGAGCATTGGTTGGTTCAGTTGGCTGGACAGCTGGTTTTTGATGTGGAGTGACACCAACAGCCTGGGTTCAATTCCCACAATGGCTGAGGTCACCATGAAGGACTCTCCTTCTCAACTTCTCTTCTCACCTGAGGTACAGTGACCTTCATGTTAAACCACCACTGGTCATCTCTCTCTCTAATGAGTAAACAGCCCTATAGTCCAATAGGAATATGGTTACTTTACATTTACAATACCACAACATTGACAGCAAAGAAAGTGTTAAAAGATGCATAAAAACAAACACATCATTAGGGTGACACAGCAGCTCAGTGGTTAACACTGCTGCCTCACAGTGCCAGGGACCTGGGTTTGATTCCAGCATTTAGTGACTGTGTGGAGTTTGCACGTTCTCCCCGTGCCTGTATGGGTTTCTGCTTGGCGCTCTGTATTCCTCCAACTGTCCAAAGATGTGCGGATTAGATGGATCAGTCATAGTAATTGCAGGGTTACAGGGATAGGCTGGGTTGGGGTGGGATGCGGTTGTGAGGGTTGGTGCAGACTCGATAGGCCGAATCTTTCTGCATTGTAATAATTCTATGATTCTTTGAATAAGGTTCAGAATCAACAATTTAAAAGGCAAAGTTCAGGAAATGACAAGCCTTTCAAATTGTTAATCTCATACACCATGTTGACATTATAGGGCAACAGAAGCTTTTACAACCATTAATATCATATGTCCAGAAAAGGCAGGACAGTACACATTAAAAGCTAAAATTGGCATGGAAACTGGTGTTAACATCTTATCCTATGCATCCTGAAAGGTACTCAGCAAGTTGCGCACTATAGTACAGACTACAAGATATTGTGTCACAGCATAGCATAGATCACCAATTCTGTGCACTGCAGAATCACACTATTGTGCCAGTACACAACTACATCTTATTTTCTGAAACCTTCTGCAGTCCAGCATTAGCAGGATGCCAGTGTGCACAGGTCTCAGTGTAGTCACAAAGAAAGCTACATCCTGTGGTAGAACTGATCACACATGACCAAAATAATTCGGTCAACAATGTGCAAGGAAATAACTTGTAAATGAGATATAAGACAGATACCAGGATAATTTACATCTGACACAGCGATAGCAAGAACTGCAGATGCTGGAGTCAGAGACAACACTGTGTGAAGCTGAAGGAACACAGCAGGCCAGGCAGCATCAGAGGAGCAGGAAAGTTGACATTTCGGGTCGGGACCCTTCTTCAGAAATGGGGGAGGGGAAAGGGAGCTCAGAAATAAATAGAGAGAGAAGGGGTGGGGCTGAGGAAGGTAGGTGGGATGATGATAGGTGAGTGCGGGTAGGCAGCAGTGGGGATTGGTTAGTGGGATGGGTGGGACGGATAGGTGGGAGAGAAGATGGACAGGTTGTGTCAGGTCAAGCAGGCTGGGTTGAGAGGGAGGTTTGGACATGGGATGAGGCCAGGGGTGGGCAGATTTTAAGACTGGTTTTAACTCCCTACCTGCATTCACCTATCACCATTCCACCTACCTTCCCCAGCCCCACCCCTCCTCTTTCGATTTATTTTCCCATCTTCCATGACTCATCAATGCATTGGAGGAATGCCAAATGTATCGATTCTAGCCGCCCAAGGAGCTCCTACTTTATACAATGTTCTATCCACTCCTTAGATGAAAGTAGCAACAGACTTGTTCAGAGTGCATGGGAAAGTTTACTTGGGATGGATTTCATCTCAAAGTTTCACATTGCTCAATGACTCAGTAACAGAATGAGCATGACTGTCGCTCAAAGAGTTGGTGCTATTTTCAGTTTATTCAGTGTCCCACAACAGACAGTATCTGACAGCAGGCAGCAGTGCATCGGCAAACTATTTCCAAATATGTACTGAGTGGGAGTGACCCATTTGACACTGTCACCTCACTATCCATTGTCAAGTAGTAGATTTGAACATTTGTAAGTACTATCAAATAAGTGGTTGTTAAATATGTGTGTGTTCATGCTTTATAAAGACATGAAAGTTGAGCTTGCTCGAGTGAATTGGAAAATTAAGTTAAAGGATAGCTCTACATGAAATGCAGTAGTGGACATTTTGGGAATATTTCAGAATACACAGGATAGGTACATCCCAACAAGAAAGAAAAATTCACAGGATGAACCACTATCCGTGGTAAACCTGAAAGATTAAAGATAATATAAAAATTAAAAGAAAAGCATAAAGTTGTGCATAAACAGATGACAGGTCAGAAGATTGCCCAAAATATTTGAAAAAAGCAGAAAATGAGTAAAAAATTAAAAAGTATAAATAAATTAGAGTACAAGAGAAAACTAGCCGGATATATAATAGATAGTAAGAGTTTCCATAATTTTTTTTAAAAAAAGAGTTAACAAAGTGAGCATTGGTCTTGTAGAGAGTGTGCCTGGATAATTAGTCTTGGAAAATAAGATGTTGGCAGATGAAGTGAACAAATATTTTTCATTGGCCCAAACTATAGACAATACAAGTAACATCCCAGAAGCAGAAATACATCAGAAAATAAGAAGGAGGAACTCAGGAGAATCACAATTGCTGGAGAAATGATACTAAGTGAGTTCTGAACAATTGATGCATTGGTTTTAATTTTCCAAAAGTCTCTTGATTCTGGAAAGGACCCATTAGATTTGAAGATAGTGAGTATTTATTTAGGAACAGGAATCAGGAAACTGCAGACCAGTTAACTTAACATTTATCATAGGGAAGATGTTAAAACCTATTATGAGTGAAGTTATAGCAAGGCATTTAGATAAGTTTGAGGTAATCAGGGAGATTCAATACAATTTCATGAAAAGGAAACCATATTTATCCAATATGTCCCTGTCTGTAACTGTGGTGTTGAAGTGGAGATGGTCAAGAGCTTCAAGTTCCTAGAAGTAAATATCATCAAAAATCTGTCCTGGTCCATCCATGTCGACGCTATAGTCAAGAAAGCACACCAACACCTCTACCTCCTTAGAAGGCCAAGGAAATTTGGCATATCCACAATGACTCTAATAAATTTTTATACATTACCACAGAGGGCATCATGGATGTATCAGAGCTTGGTATGGCAACTGCTCTGCTCAAAATCGCAAGAAATTAGAGAGTTGTGAACGCAGCCCAGTGCATCATACAAACCAGCCTTCCTTCTATTGACCAGTCTATACCTCACGCTGTTTCAGGAAAGCAACCAACATAATCAAAGACCCTTCCCACCCTGGTTATATTCTCTTCCACCCTCTTCCATCAGGCAGCTTGAAAACTGCCAACAGATTCAAGAACAGCTTCTTCCCTGCTATTATCAGACTTATGAAGGGACCTCTCATATATTAATGTTGATCTTTCTCTGCATCTTCTCTGTAGCTGTAACACTATATCCTGCATTCTGTTCTATTACCCTGATGTACTTATGTTAGGTTTGATTTGCCTGGACAGCATGCAAAACAAAATACTTTTCACTGTATCTCAATACATGCGACAATAACAAATCAAATCGAATTTATTGGATTTTCTTTGAGGAAGTAACATTTACTCAGAAACTGGAGGATACTGTAATTAGGTTTTCAGGACACATTTCATAAAGTCCTTCTTCAAAGGTCATTGCAGAAAATAAAAGCTCAATGTCAGGGATAGTATATTGGCATGGATAGATGATTGGCTGGTTAACAGGAAGAAGAGAGCAGGCATAAATGGATCTTTTTCTTGTTGGGAAGTTGGTAATGAGTGAGAGATAGTAGGAACTGCAGATGCTGGAGAATCTGAGATAACAAGGTGTAGAGCTGGATGAACACAGCAGGCCAAGCAGCATCATAGGAGCAGGAAAGCTGACGTTTCGGGCCTAGACCCTTCATCAGAAATGAGTAATGTGTGATGGTAATAAGTGAGGTAATGAGTGATGTGTCACAAGGATCAGTGCTGGAACCTCAATTGTTCACAATTTTTATAAATGACTTTGATGAAGGAACTGAAGGTCAGCTAGCCACATTTGATGATAACATGAACAGGTATCAAAATAAGTTGCTAAAATGATATCAGGTGGCTATATAAAAAAAAGAATTGGTTAAGAGACTGAGCAAAGATCTGGCAAATGGAATATAATGAGTTTGGAAACAGCCTATTACCAATGAATGTTTGGGAGTCATTTGACTTTGGTCAACCATGAATAATGATTTTTGTTTTCATTGAACTATCACTCAAATTCACTACTACCACCAAAATCAATGAGTCCAAAGATCATAAATTTAAGCCCTTCCAGTGAATTTTGCATAGTATTGCCCCTATAGGATTAACACAACCTAGCGATTGCCCTTCAGTGTTTGCAATATTTAATACTGCACTTTACAGGTGGCAGGACAATAAGGCAAATGAATTGCAGGTGGTATAAAGCTAATAGCCTGAAAGTTATGAACATTCCAGTATTCTAAGCACAGCCACAGGACACCTGTGTCTCTGGCAGAGAGTTTGAAACCCCAGCGCCAATGTTATTCTCAATTAGCACAGGACAATATTCCTGTTGCATGTATAATTACCAGCATTTGTTTTTAAAACGGCTGAATCAGACACAAGTTTATTAGAAATCTATTTCAAAAAAAATGATATGTTTCAGTGATTTGCTATTGTTCCTAATTGCTAGCTTGTTTTTCCCCATCTCTTTCACAGCTGTTGGCCACATCTCATGGTAGACGTCATTAATTATTTGATACCAGGATAGAGTCTTTTATCGTTGGTTTCCATCTTAATACGTGAATGTGTTCCAAAATGCTGCTGTTTTTTGCATGTGGATCACAAGGGTCACCAGCTGCAACAAATTATCCAGTTAAAGCTCGTAACTTATTAGAAAGCAGAGCCAGTCTACCATATTTACCCACAGCTGTGTTGGCTTAATTTTCATGATGATTAAATATGAAAAGATATAGTCTGCTTACTGGGAAATTATTGCATTTTTTTCTTGCTCTTTATTTCCTTTACTGCACACCCTTGTTTACTGGATGTCTTTTTCAGGCTTCAGAATCCACTGATGTGTTCTACAAACCAGTGGAATATTACACTGTTAATTTTTGACACCAAGTGACTTGAAATATGTAAGCTCTAGTTCTCCGATGGACTGAGCACCAGTGTGATTTTTAAAAAATGGTTAATCAGATAGCTATTCCTTTGTTGATGTTGCACTCACAGGATCAGAATAACAATCAAGACAGATGAGGCGGTAACATGGTCTGTCACAACATACAACTTGTAATGCTTTTTCATTTTTCTGCTTTCTCTTTCCCAACTATTCCTAATTTTAATATTACCTATCTTGTTTTGGAAGCATTCACTCAAGTTCAATTCTCTGCCTGGTAAACATATAGGTATAAATTTTGACTTTGGTATGAGCTACAAACTACAGTGTCAATCAGCTCACCCACTTGACATCCCATTCAATTCTCCTTTCTAGTGAAGACAATATTAGCCACTATATTTTTCCAGGTTCCACTTCAATCCATCACAGATTATCATCCCCATTCTTTTTACAGATTGAAAAATAAAATGACTTCTAGTTTTCTACTCCTAATCCTAAAGGTCTGATGTATTTAGGAACACACACAGGACATCATGCAACGTTTTGCCCAAATGTTGAATCTGTTCTTACTGGATGTTTGTCTACTCATATGCAGGAGTTATTGGATGGTAGAATACCGACGGATTAGATCTGACTGAGCTTTCCTCTCTTCAGCATGGATGTCACATAATGGCCCAATGATGACCTGTTTGTGACCATCTGATTTACCACCGAACAAGGTTTAAATCTGAGTCAGTCCTGTCAGTTCAGATTTCTTCACCTTCTTGCCATTCATCCTCAGTTTCTCACACCAGTTTTAATATTTCCATTTCCACCCCTTATAACTAGAGTTGGTTTTCAATATTAGGGAGATCTGATCACCTTTAACCTAGGAGTTATATGTTGAAGTTTATTTTCCCTTTTTCATTTGAACAATGACAATCTTTACAACTAGCTAGTGAAATAACTTAAACTTTTAATAACTATTTGTATTTCTTCACTCATTTCACATTTATTCTCACTGATTATGACTTAATAATACTGCTCCTATGTCAGTATTTAATAGTGCAAGTGAGCAATTTTGATGTCGTCTGGGAGATTTGTAGGCGACTTGGAACTGTTTTGGTTTTGGTCAAAAACATAAGAAGAAGAATTTTCATTAATCCTACATTTGACTGTTACAGTGGAATGGGCAGTAGGACTGGGAGCTGACTGGATAGTAGGACTTTAGCTTAGTTTACAAATAACTGTCTGAAAGCAGTTTTGGAAAGTTCACGCTGTGATATAAATAAAGAGTTTTGATTTAATGAAATGATATAATGAAACATTGCAATTGGACAGAAAGTAAACTATATAATTTACACACATCATTTATTCTAAATGTTTGTGATGAATTGAGCATTTTGTGGTCTGGCAGAACTATTAAGATCTAAATATCAGATAATTTGTTAACGTCTTGAAAAGTGGAAGTTTCTATAGTCGCAGAGACTGCTCTTTCTTTAGAGAGAGATAGGCATACTAGAGGAGAGTTGAATCTGAGGTTCATCTGAGAGGTGAAGTTGAGAAAGCAGGGTTTTAACGATGACCTCAGGCAGTACTGGAAATGAACCCCCCATACTACGCTTACTCTGCATTACAAGCCAGCTGTACTGCCAACTAAGTTAACTGACACACTGGAAGTAAGCTGCTTTTTTTGATTTGAACGGAAGTGGAGCTGAAGGGCAAGAATGCAAAATTGTACCTATGACTCATACAAGAAAAGTCATTGCAACCTTTTCCATCAATTTCATAACTCCAGATTTCTTGTCTCCCTTCCATGGAGCCCAATCCCAATTCCTTTGAATGGTCATGGCCCTCTCCCCCCACTGTTCCCTCAACTGCACCTCAATGCATATACATGTCATCCCTGGGCTGCTTGACCTTGACCTCAAGGACTGACCATGTCTAATCTACAGACTGCAACAGAACAAGCCAAAGGCCGACTGACCATGGTCAACCACCCAGACTGGAAACGGACAAGCCCCTTGACAAAGTGGAGACAACCCTCACCCCAGTAAACATTCATTCCTTTGAATCTACACATTTTCTTCAATGTGTGCAGTGTGTTTGCCAGAGTGTTTGCTGACTCTCTGACATTGACGTAGCACCTTGCTGCATAGTGATAGGTCTGTTCCCTCTCTAACTGATACATCTACTTTCCTCATCACATCAAGCTTCCTGCCTCTCCTTCTGCAGTAAAAAGCAAGCACTGAGGCTGCTTGCCTCTAAGGCAGGACAAAAGATCTTCTGTTCTAACCAGCAAGCTAAGACACAGAAGGTGCCAGTCTCCATGTCAATGCTAAAAATCCTGTAAAGTTACACAAGACGTCTCACTGTCATTCAGATCTAACATAGATACTGGAAGACCTCAAGTTGTGGCTGAGATAGGCCAAGACCAAGACCAAGACATGATGATGTTGTGAGGCTGGTGCTTTTACAATATCAAAGTGAATAATAAAGTATCTAGGAAGATCATAAAGATCATAAGATGTAGCAACAGAATTAGGCTATTCAGTCCATTAAATTTGCTCCACCATTCAATCATAACTGATATGCTTCTCAATCCCAGTCTCTTGTCTTCTCCCCGTAACCCTTGATCTCTTTATGAATTATGAATCTATCTATCTCTGTCCTAAATACACTCAATGACTCCACAACCTTCTGCAGCAATGAATGGCAAGAGAGTGCCATTGACCGTGGAGGTACTTTGTGCAGAAACAGCAGCTCAATATGAAGAGAAGCTCAATGGCCAACAATGGATGCTGATTGAAGAACTTGGCAGGCACTCGCTCTATTTTACCAGTTGTGTTTTTGCGCCATCGAGTTTCTAGATTGTGGAAAGGAAGATTGGAGTGTGATGTCAATATAACCAGTTGTGTAAATAATGAGATGCAAATACATGGAAATGAGCTTCTCACCAGTTTCTGATTTTTGGACTTTCGCCTAACTAAGTCATCTCACTCATTCTCACTAGCTCAGAGGAAGGATAATTCTGCCATTAATTCCTTATTCAACTATCTGAGCCACGCTTTAAATTTCAATACAACTTGAAAAGAAACAAGTAATGCAGTAGAATTTCAAGTTATACTACATAAAGGAGGGGATAAAATGAGGATGGGTTATGAATCAAGGCAGCATTGAAAATTCATAGCATCACAGTTAGCAGAATTTGCAAAATAGTTTACAGTATCTCACAGAAGACCAGTCCTCGGTCAGACTCAAGACCTGTGGGTTACCATCTGAAACATGAACTGTATTGACAGCCAACCATTTGGCCTCTGCCTTCATTGGCATTGAAGGTCATCACTCAAAATTCTTCCAGGTGCTAACTGGGACATCACAGGAGTTGATCACTATGACAATAGGTAACCAAAGATGCAACAATAAGCAAGACCTGCTCAATCCCAATGTCTATTTGCACTTCAAGAATCCTTATCAGCAACTATAGTATTTCTACATTGCTTTTCTCAAGGTACAGGACATCACTGAACACAAACATTAACTGATGATAAACAATTCTTAAGCTTTAAGATTTGATACAGCTGAAATGTTTAGAATTATACCAATGACCCATTCTCTCAAAGTTTAAGAAATAGCCCTTGGTTTAAAAAGAGGGCTATGATTGAGCCTGTGATTAGACAAAATAGTGACGGATGATGTTAATTCCTTTCATCTGATATAATCAATGCAAAAGAGTGAAAATTGTACTGATGCAATTATCATTTTCCATACCATCATTTTACTCTTAGTACTTTCATGGGAGGTTGAGGAGTCTGCCTGTACCTGGTCATTGGGGCAATTGTTGGATGTATGTTGCCCCCAGTAATTAAAATCCACCTTATATTTCTCAGATCGATTGTCATAGAGTCATAGAGATATCCAGTTTGGTAGCAAACCCTTTGGTCCAACTTGTCCATGCCGACCAGATATTCCAAATAAAACTAGTCCCATTTGCCAGTATTTGGCCCATATCCTACTAAACCCTTCCTATTCACATACCCATCCAGATGCCTTTTAAATTTTGTAATTGTACCATCTTCCACCACTTCCTCTGGCAGCTCATTCCATACACACACAACCCTCTGCATGAAAATGTTGCCACTTAGATCCCTTTTAAATCTTTCCCCTCTCACCTTAAACATACACCCTTGAGCTTTGGAAACCCCCACCCCAGAAAAAAGACCTTGTCTATTTACTCTATCCATGCCCCTCATGATTTTATAAACCTCGATAAAGTCATCCCTCAGACTCCGACGCTCCAGGCAAAATAGCCCCAGACTATTCAGCCTATCCATATAGCTCAAACCCCCCAACTCTGGCAACATCCTTATAAATGTTTTCTGAACCCTCTCAAGATTCACAACATCCTTCCTGTAAGAGGGAAACCAGAATTGTACGCAGTATTCCAATAGTCGCATAACCACCGTCCTGTACAGCCACAAAATGACCTCCCAATTCCTATACTCAAATGCAATAAAGGCAAGCATACCGACGCCTTCTTCACTATGCTGTCTACCAACTCCACTTTCAAGTATGAACCTGCACTGCAAGGTCTCTTTGTTCAGTAACACTCCGCAGTACCTTACCATTAAGTGTATAAGTCCTGCCCTGATGTGCCTTTCCAAAATGCAGCACCTCACATTTATGTAAATTAAGCTCCTTCTGCTACTCCTCGACCCGTCGGCCCATCCGATCTCCGTTGTACTCTGAGGTGATTTTCTTCACTGTCCACTACACCTCCAATTTTGGTGTCATCAGCAAACTCCCTAACCATACCTCCTATATTCACATCCAAATCATTTATATAAATGACAAAAAGCAGTGGACCCAGCACTGATCCTCATGGCATGCCACTGGTCACAGGCCTCCAGTCTGAAAAGCAACCCTCCACCAGCACCCACTGTCTTCCACTTTCGAGCTTGTTCTGTATCCAAATGGCTAGTTCTCCCTCAATTCCTGTGATCTAACCTTGCTAACCAGTCTACCATGAGGAACCTCATCAAATGCCTTACTGATGTCCATGTAGATTACGTCCACCACTCTGCCCTCATCCTCTTCGTTGCTTCTTCAAAAGCCCCGGCCACAGGTGAGGTGCCAGAAGACTGGAGGTTGGCTAATGTAATGCCACAGTTACAAAAGGCAGTAGGAAAATCCAGGGAACTATAGGCTGGTGAGCCTGACATTGGTGGTGGGCAAGTTGTTGGACGGAATCCTGAGAGACAGGATTTACATGTATTTGGAAAGGCAAGGACTGATTATCGATAGTCAACATGGCTTTGTGTGTGGGAAATCATGTCTCATGATTGAATTTGAAATGTTGCTTGAAATAATGTTCAGAGATAACATGAAGAATCACAGTTTAACAGGAGACACCAGTTCAAAGAATACACCGTTTAAAGGAACAAATCAGTGAGCAAGTTAGAGTTAAAGGGTCGACATCTGCTTGTAAGGCAGTTGTTCGTCATTCGCTACAGCAAACTGGCAATCTCCCAGAATTTGTGGCTGCATCTTCAGCAGAAAAATAGATAAATGTGTTACATTTTTGGATGAATGTGAGCAACATTGGAAAAGCAGTATATATTTATTGCCTATCCCTAGGTGCCCTGAGGACATATACAGTAAATCGCACAGATTTACAACAGAGTGAATAATGGCAGGTTCCCTCCTGGGGAGACATCAGCGAACTGTGTTTTACAACAGCTTTTCATTGCTTTTTTTTCCTTTGCTAACCCAATAGATAAGCAGATTTTTAAAAAGAATTTAAAATTTGAAAAAAATTAAAAATGAATTTCACAGCTTGAAAACTGAAAACATTTGAACCCAGAACCTCAAGGCTGCAGGTTCAGTCCCACCACCTAGTGATTACTGTACTTCTATACTAACCAGATTATAGACACCTCCAAACTACTTAAAATCAAAGCCTTCAAAAATGATTTCCCTAGGCACTGGTTCCTGTGTTGTGCTGGAATGGTGTGCTATCTGTTCCATACTTTAGCTTTTAAAATAAGCATATATTGAAATGTGAGACAGCTAATCAGAAAACCTCATGTTTGTGTGCTATTCCACTTGACTATGTGAACACTTTTTCATTTTATGGTAGCTATACATGTCCCTTAGCAACACATCATCATGTCAAATCCATTAGAAATTGTGACTGTAAATTTGAACAGGTTTTCAGTGTTTCTCCATTTCCAAATGCTTGCCAATGTTTCTGAATTTGTGCCACTAGTGGGCAACCTTGCCTGCTGGAAACACATTTGTAACACTGGGGCCACATTGCCAATGATTTTCTGATATGCCCAGCTGCTGGGCAAGGTTCCCTACTGATGGTGTTAACTTGGAAAATTATCCCCTTAAAGCAAAACATGATACCTATTGGACAAATGTAACACAAGTAACACTTCCCGCATGAGAGCAAGGCCCCAGAAGGTGCTGCATGACAGTAAACAATTATATTCCTTCCCCACTCCCCAAAATAATGCGATAGTCAGATGATAATGTTCTGTTTAGGTTGATGTGCTTTAGCTCTGTACCTTGCATGTACATAAAAACATAATGCAATTTCCAAAATTAGCTTGCAATAAATCTTCCATTTATATCATGTGAAAATAGAAGAGGGCAGTAATAATATTTTAACTAATTTGTTTGACAGGAAAGCCACTTGAAATTGGTTCCATTGCTGATTTTACACTTTGTCCAAAATTACTGAATTGAATTAGCTTTATTGTCACATGTACTTAAATGAGTACAGTAAAAAGTTTACAGTCGTTGCATTACAGTGCCATCTTCGGTACAATCGTACCTAGGTACAGATACTTAGGATCAATTTCTGAGGAAACAAAAAAAAATTACAAAAGTAAAGAAATCAATGGTCCAGCATTATAGGTCATAGGTATAAAGTAGAAAAATAAAGAAGTACAAAGTTCAGAATGTCAGTCTTTCCGACCCAGTCCATGCCAGCAGCTACCCTCAAGGGAGACCTCCACCATCTAGTTCCATGAGGATTGAAATGAGACGATGCGTAAAAACAGTGTTATACCCAATCTCTTCAGTTTCCCAAACAACTTAAAATTTTGAGCTGATATCCTCCATCATCCTTGCAACGTTAGGGGAGCATTTCTCATATCTTTTAAAAACAAAATGGGTGAATATAAAATCATGAAGTGCAATAGATAGATTTAAACTTATGGAGTGGTAAGTACTTAAAAAAATCTGGAAGAACTGCAGTTGCTCGAAATCTGAAACAAAAACAGGAATTGCTGAACAACTTAAATATTAAACATTGCTCAAACATTATTGGTATACAACAGCAGACATGAGGATTATGCAAATCAGGTTTGTCAGATCTCTGAGACTGACTCTTGTCCCTCAACTTGTTGCTGATGCCTGATGGCTCTGTTCATGTGCTAGCTGGCATTATATTAATTATGTCAGAGATAGTAGGAACTGCAGATGCTGCTTGGCCTGCTGTGTTCATCCAGCTCGACACCTTGTTATCTCTATTATATTAATTATCATGAGTATGTCCACATTGTTTGCATTGATATCATTCGCTGTCTACAGTTGTAAAGCATTCTTTATACCCTTCAGTTCTTATTCAGAAAGGCTCACATTAACATCCAAAACAATTAGCACCAAAATTCTGAGCAATGCAACAAATGTTCCTAATTGACCAGTTTTCTTTTGTCATCACTAATGGTTTGAAGAATGTATGAAGAATTTTGGAAGCAAAAGAATGTACACCTTGTCTTGGATTGTTTCCCACAATATAGAAGGGCAATTGATGCATTATTCATAAGTGTAACATAACAGTGCACACCCCTTTAACAATGGTTTGTATGCTAACTCTCTTCCTGGTTTCAGAATAGTTGTACCCAACCAAAGACGTCATCTAAAGACATGAATAGTTAGTTATGATTTTTAAATTGTTTAATCCATTTTGATACATTATGAATCTCAAAGAGCATTTGACAATTCATGGCACAGAAATTCAAAACTTTTTGAAAATAATGATTGAAACTATTTTATTTACTATGAAAAGACTGAAAATATCACACATAATATCAATAGAAATGTAGTTATATTGTAGAACAATAATCGGACTAGTTCACATATAGTTTGCTATGTTATCATTCAAGCAATCTAAATGAGAATTTAAATATTCATTTTCTAGGACAGCATTTTCAATCAAAAATCCTTTCTTTCTTTTACTATAGGGTATACATTTCTGCACAACTATTTTTTAAAAATCATAATATTGTAAATGATTATACATGCTACTGCGTACAAGGCTTTTACTAACATATATTGAAGCTTTTTTGAATATGCCAGTTTGATTTGAAGTAGCATGATCTGAGAGAATTTTAAAATCAAGTACAGTATAAGATGTTGTCTGAAGCAAATAAAGGCAAAAATGTACTATTGATGCACATTACTATTTTATTCATTGAGAAAATAATGTGTTGTTATTACATAATGTGTGTAGACTGAGAAGACTAATTGGAGTTGAATTCCATGAGATAAATTTTGATTTAGCAAGATACAAGGAAATTATGTACTTCCTCTGATTGCCACAATGGAAAAACCCTCAATCGTGCTGATAAGTAATAATTTCACACATGCCATAGTTTCATTGATAATTTCTCTGAAGTGTTGTTGGCAGAAGCTGTAATATCATCAACAGCAATGGATTTTTAATACAAAGCTGTGGCTAATACTTGATTCTATTTATTTCATGTTAATTGTGAAGTAAGAATGCAAGAAGAATGAGGAAAATTCCAGTCATGAGAATCTGATGTTTAAGTTGAAATTGCATAAATGGGTCAGAATTATTTCATCACCATGTGTAGCAATATTGTGAATATATTTATAAATGAGTCCTGTGGTTGTTAGTTCAAATTAAGGCATAAATTCATTCCTTTACAAAATATTTGTGATTTTACTGAAAATACCAAACAGAAAGAATAATTTTCCACAAATTGACAATGTTGCAACACACCGTCCACAGCAATTCAATTAATCCATAATTATTAATGTGAATTGAAGATGAAATAGTACAGTGAAAAATGAAAAAAATATTACTGATTAATGTGCAATATTGGGCCTACCACAAATTGTGTTATTTTTCTTGTGAAGGTCATTATTTTGTACCCTACTTGTATCTGAAAGATGACTTTTAATTTTTTTTAGGAACTCTACTTTCAGGTATCTTTTACTCACTTTTAAGGTCAGTAATAGGATTTATCATTCACCATTGAAGTTTAACACACATATAAAGTACATTTTTTTAGCGCTTAACAATGAGTCATTCTACAGGGTATAGACAATAGAGTCTGTGTTTTCCGGTTGAGCAGCTGGCTGGCAAAGTACCTGAAAGGAATATTTAAGCTTGTCATCATTTGCATATAAAGGCAGTCAGTGATTCTGAATCTTGTATTTTTGAAGCATTTGCCCTGATATTTGTAAACACATGACCCATTTTTAAGGTGGGCTGGTTAAGGTCTTGATACAGAAGTACAGCAGATGTACCTATCCTTTTCTTCATTACACTGTTTAGTCACCCATTTGCCTCTACCCTGGACAAGAGTGCATCTATGCTGAATGTTTCTCCTTATTGAAGGTTCATTTTTCTTCCAGTTTGTAAAGGTTACTGGTCTTCCATTAGTCCATGCCCATTTTCCAGAACCAGTCTCTTCTATTAAGCCTGCAAGAGAAATGTTTAAAAATAATACAACTACCTTGCCAATGTGTACACTGCAATCTAAATTTGACTTAATATGAACATTGATCTTCAGCAAATTAAGTAATAATTATGAACTTGATCAGTTATCAAACCTTTGCAGAAGCTATATTACAAGTATTTACAATGTTAGGCACTCATGTATGCTTATACATGACCATTATTTATCATTACGCTGCTCCATTTCATTCCAAAACCATATATGACTTTTCTCAAAAATAATTCACTGTCAATTTCCAAAATACCCCAAATTGAAGCCTGCATCCCCCAAATGTCCTTAAAAAGTTGAAGGTTAACAATAAAAATATATGCCAAAAAATTGTGTATTTGTTGAATGTGCAGTTTTAAGAGATTAATGTAAAAGTAAAGTCACCGCAGTATTTCCAAAACCATAGGGCTGCTCTCTCATTGGAGAGAGACAACTGTTAACCTGAGGGTCACCACACCTAAGGCAAAGCGAAAGGTGGGGGACAGTCCTTCATGGTAACCTCAGCCACTGAGGAATTGAACCCACACTGTTGGCATTATTTTGCATTGCAAACCATCCATCTAGCCAACTGAGTAAACTGACCCTAACATCCACCTTAATCATTTACTGCTGGTAGCAAGGTCTGTTTTATACAAATTCTCATAACTGGTTGCAAGGTTTGTTTTATACAAACCTTCATAACTGTGTACAATTTGAGATGCAATAAATGGGAATTAGGATGGATGATGCCATTCACTCTTAAACCTATTCTTTTCATGACTTTACTAATGAAGATGACAGCACATTTTATTTCGATAGGACATGTGTCTTTGGATATTTAGCTCCCAGCCCTGATCTCTTTGTAGCCAAGTCAGTGATACCCACAACATCGTACCTGCCAATTTCAATCTGTGCTACAAGCTCATCTACCTCGTTTTGCATACTGCGTGCATTTAAGTACAACACCCTAGTCCTTTGTTGACTACCTCCCTTCTCATAGTTATCCCCTTATCTGCTGTGCCTGAAGTTAGATTCCTGGCACTTTCCATACTCTCTGTCCACTGACCCTTTCCCCCTTGAACTTTTTCCACATTTCCCATTGGTACCTTGCTAATCTGATATCTTTGGGATTTGAATCATCTGCCATTTCCCTTATCTGTATTATTAAATCCATAGTTGCATCCATCAAGGGTGCCGTACTCATTCACTTTCTATATCATAAATTGACTAATTTTGAGTGGACCTTTTACTGTAAGGTAAAGTCTGAGGTATGTGCATAGTATGTTACAGAGTTAACATTTAATCTATGGTTTTGGTTACAAATGCTGCAAAATTTTAATAAGTAACCAAACATTGAACATTTGACATCAGAAGTCCACCCACAGACAAATTCAAATGCCATTACTTCAATGTACTGTATTTATAAACTTAGGAAGAATGTATTATTGGTTTATGGATCACAGTTTCTGAATTTCTCCCCAGATACATACCAATCCAAAATGACTGTCTTCTGGCAAAGTTCCAAAGCCATTTCAGTTCCTTTTTGGAATGTACACTGACTAAATTAGCATGAAGCCTATACACAGAAAATAACAAGAATTAATTATCATCCCAATCTTGAAAAAATAACCATTTAACATATTATAATACACATTTTGACAATGTTAAAATAATTATCAGGGATAAACAGTGGATGATATTTGGCAAAGTGCTTTCCTATATTGATTATTTGCTTATGCTATATTCTGTATCAGTTTGAAAATAAATATTTGGAAGGCTTTAATTCATATAAGTGCATTCATAACCCCAAGAAATCCAAAAGTGCTTGAAAGCCAATTAAGTACTTCTAATTACTACACTGTTGTAACATCAGAAATGCAGCAAACAAAACATATGCAGCAAAGTTCTAATGTGATAACAGCATAAGCAACTTGTTTTAATAACATTAGTTAAGGGTTCAACTGAAAGATTGCATCTCTAATCATCCAGTGTTCTCTCAGTGCTGCACTGGAGTGTCACCCTGGATTTTGTACTTAGGTCTCTGGAGTGGGACTTGAACCTATAATGCCTGGCTCTGAGGACAAAATGTCACCCTACATGTTGACTGCTATTATTTCGGCATCCTGTTAATCAAATGGCCATCTTCCAACTACTTCACATTGCTCAGACGACGTTTTCAAATATATTGCTACTTCCTCTTTCTCCTTGAACCTCACTATGCTGAAATCAAGACCTTCACATCATCTCTGTATTAATTAATTCTTTATAATGATATACAAACTAAGCTCATCCACCTTAAGCTCAAGCTAAGTTCTAAGCTCATTCAATCTTTCATCCTTCTACAATCTAACAGTTTTCAAAATCCAAACTTGGCTTCTCTCAATTATGATACCTTGATTTATCCAAATTTCTGTCCTATGTATTTCAAATGTTGGTGATATCCCAAATTATATATCCTGCCTCTTTAACCAAAATATGAGTTGTAGTACACTAACCCAGGATAAAACAATTAAATCAGTTGCTAGATTTAGGAAAATATGAAATGGGTTACAGATTGCTTCATAACAATGTTATCAATTCACTAGCCAAGGGGTTAGTTAAATATAGGCCGGAAGTATGATGCAAAACATTTCAACATGGCCATTTACTATAAATTAATATTATATATTATCAAATAAACCTTGTGTAGCAATTGCAGCTTATTTTTAACTCAAAAGCCATTCATCAGCTCTAGTATTGGTCATAGGAAAGCAGTTCCTGCTGAAAACAGATTAGGTCTGCCCATTATTCTTGAAAGAACAATTCTTGGCTTTCTTATCATTGATTGTCTACCACTGGCTTAAACCTGATATCCTTAAGTAGATGCCTTGCAGGTTTTGAAATGAACTTCACTGAGTGAATCTTTATTTGCCAGTTGACAGGAATTGCTCACATTTGCCTACAGGCCATTTCAGCTCCTTCCCAGGTTGTATTTCTCACAGGATTCAGAATATAACAATGTTTCTTGTGCTGGGTCCAGCCTGAAGGACATTCCATTTGTTGATTTGCCTGTAAGTATGCAAAATTGTAATTGCTGCTTAACATTTCTTTCAAATATGCTGTAGTTTTCAAATAAAAGTAATTGAAATCTCCTTGACTCTGAGGTAAACCACAACTGTATACTTCATGAACCTTTTTTAAAACTGTAAGTACTGAGGAATATGCAGAACACATGCAGGAAATGAACATTACACCAGGTTTAATCCCTCCTTCTGTTCTGAGTTAGTGAATCTCAATCACGGCACTGGGGCAAGGAACAATAATTAGATACAGGGCCCCTCGGCTAAGGAGGGGAATAAACAGTCATGTTCCCATCCTGATTATGATCTAATGACCCTTACTGGAAACTGAGTACTTGGACATTAAATGAGAAGATAGCCAGGTTTAGTCATGATGTACTTTGTGGTTTCAATGTTTACTGTCCTGGCCTCAAATGTAGAGCATGATTATGTTTGGGAGGTACTAAGGGCTGCTAGCTCAAAGAGAGCTACACTGTGGTTTAAGCTTTCGTGGGACATGGACAACAACAGGAAGATAATAAAACAACCTTTCTATTACTATCAAATGGAAGTTACCACTGCTTAATGCCTATGTTGGGAAAAATGCCCTCCCTGAAGGGGAGCTTGGAGGTAGGTGCGTTTCATGTGCTGGAAGGGTAACGGTTGGGAATCCGACATTGTTCTCACCTCTGCCCCAATTAAATCCATGGCAGAAAGGCTCATGGAAAGCCATCCCACCCCTACACCAACTGAGACCATTGAGTGGATAATTAATACCCATTTAAGGACCTCATCCTGCCACTTCTGGAATTGAACCAGAGTCTTGTTGGCCAGCCACCTTGTGGAAAACCCAGAAGGCAAGGCTTGTCAAATCTGCTTGTGGGGAACTAGGACGGGGTTTATCTGTGCCTGATCAAGGGACCCAGCATCAGGAAGCGAGGGGAGTTGCCCAATGAGAGTCACTTCTCCTGCTCTTGTTATGGATTCCCCCTCCTCCACTCCATGACCCTTGCTCTGTGCTTGTTCACCTGTAGCCTTAGTCATTCAGTAATCCTAAGACTCTCCCGTATGCATTGCCTGATGACGCCTTTACTCTCCCAGTGGCACAGCCTGCAACTGGTAGCTGCAGGTGTCTGAGATAACAAGGTGCAGAGCTGGATGAACACAGCAGGTCAAGCAGCATCATAGGAGCAGGAAGGCTGATGTTTCGGGCCTAGACCTGGCTGAAATCTTGGTTAGTGGGAAATCTGTCCCCAGTGCCCTTGATCCTGGAGAGGCCTGCCACTTGCCACTTAATACCGGTGGACTTTCTCATGAAGGGAAGACGTTCCTGCCCACTTTCCAGCCAGTGGGGGAGATCTCGTCACCCAGATAAGATGCATTGTTACTTTTTTTTTAAAAAAATTCATTCGTGGCATGAGGATGTCGCCAGATTGGGCCAGCACTCTTTGCCTGTCCCTAATTGCCCAGAAGGCAGTTAAGAGTCAACCACATTGCTGAGGGGCTGGAGTCACATGTCAGCCAGACCAGGTAAGGATGGCAGTTTCCTTCCCTAAAGACATTAGTGAATCAGATGGGTTTTTCTGACAATCAACAATGGTTTCATAGTCATCGTTAATTTCAGATTTTTTGATTGAATTCAATTCTACTATCTGCTGTGGTGTGATTCAAACCTAGGTCCCAGGAACATTACCTGGGTCTCTGGATTAACAGTCCAGCGATAATACCACTAGGCTGTCACCTCCTGCTTGAATTTACATATTCACGGCATAAAATTGTAACAACCTTTCATTTTCTTGAACATTCATTATCATTTCAAAAATACATCCCAATAAAACAGTCAACTGGCTCTATGCAGCTCATTTATCCATAAGAACTGGTGTTCTCCTATCGTAGTGTGAAACCACCTGTCGATTTATGGGAAGGTAATATAACACAAGGGGTAAAATAAAACAAAGAACTGTATATGCTGGAGATTGGAAACAAAAGCAGAAATTGCTAGTGAAACTCAGCAATGACCCTTCTTCAAAACTGATAAAGTGTCACCAAACTTGAAATGGTAACTCTGCTATCTGTCCACAGATGCTGCCAGACCCACTGAGTTTCACCAGCAATCTTTGTTTTTATAACAAAAGGGGTACTATTTTGAGTAGATGCAAAGAGTAAAGAGATCTCAGGGCACATGTTTGCAAATGCCGAAAGTAGCAAGGTAAATTGATAAGGTGATTAAGAAAGTGTATGGAATATTTGACTTTGTAAATCAGGACTTGAATAGAAGAAACAATGATGCTGTCCTGAATGTTTACAAAACAGGAGTTCAGCCTCAGCTGCAGTTTTGTCCATAATTCTAGGTATCCTGTTTTAAGAAGGATATCAAGGCCTTTGTGGAAATAGAGATGATGTCAGGATTGATGGTTATTATGGGGAGAAATTAGGTAACCTAGGATTGTACAGTGGAGAAGATTGAGGGGAAATTCAATAGAGGTTTTCAAAATTATAGATTATTTGATTGAATGGATAAAGAGAAATGGATTCCATTGACAAATGGCTTGATAATCAAATGTCAGAGATTTAAAATAATTGGCAAAAGAATTAGAAGGGGATCTAGGAGAAATAGTTTTGCATTGAGACCTGTTAAAATCTGAAGCATACAACTTGAAAGGGTGGAGGAAGCAAATTCCAGTAGAATTTCTGAAAGCTAATTGGAAATGTATTGAAGAGGAGTAATTTGGAGGGTTATGCATGGTATCTGAGTGAATTGAAAAGTTCTTGAAAGAACCAATACAAATATCGGAAGCCTGAATAGCGTGTTTCTAAGCCATGAGAATCTATGATTTTACAAATTCAGATTTACCATCCTTACTCAAAAAGCCGTTATGAATATTGATTGCCCTGGTGTGAGTGTTTTATGCAGGATTCCACTAAGCATTGAACAGATCCTGATATCATTACCATTATGCTCAAACCTACATGGCCTCCCCATTCAACTCAGTGGAATAAAGATGTGTTAGAAAATGGCTGGAAGCTAAAGACCCAACCATGTGAAGATCAGAAGTATCTTGTTAGACTTCTTCCAGAAAATTATTCCTGTCCTCCTGTCAAGTTCCAATACATTTATCATTCTCTGGGCTCTGCTAGCTGGTTTCTTGCAACCTAATATTGTCCTCATTTATTCTGCACATAAACACTTGCACACACACATGCATCCCATCAGTCAGTAGTCACTAGATAATGATCATCAATGCAAATTTTTAATTTTTACTCTTCAAGATCTACTTGTGAATAATTGCAACTTCCCTGTTACCTGTGATACTGCCTAGGGCAGGAATACTACCTGTAACTTTATATAGAGTTATGCAGCATGGAAACAGACCCTTCAATCCAATTAGTCCACACCAACTATGTTCCCAAATTAAAATAGTCTCACCTGCCTGCATTTTGATGTATGATACAGTTCAGCACTGGTCCTTGGTCCTTCATTTAAACATTTGAACATCTGATAATAAAATGCTTCAATTATTGTCACTATGAAATCCATTTCCATTTCAAAATCCAGTCAGCCTGAAGATTTCTTACTTTCTTCTAAACTTTATCAAAAATGGTTTGGCATACATATACAACATGAGATTGGAACACATGGAATGCCCAAAAATCAGGAAGCAGGGATTCTTTATTCCATTGGCATCAGTTCATTGCAATTATAAAGGGAAATTAAGGTTAAACAAGGGAAATATAGACAAGGAATAAAGCCTGTGGTTTACACTAGATTGAGGAATCCTTTATCTGTCTGTTCATTCTTTCCATGTGATCACCTTCCCCAAAGACACCCTTTATTTCCTCAGAGTGTGTCTATTTGACTGTCCTGGCTGCCCACCTTCTCCATCGCCACCTGCTGCTGGAGGTCCCATTATACATGGCTGCTGATGGGTGTCAATCTTAAATATAGGTTTGGAAATCCAAAACCATTTTGGGTATTTGAGTTGATGCTTAAACTATACACTCCTGAAAATGAGTGGGTCTATGACCTTGGCAATTCTTCCAGGATCCATACACTGTAAACATCTGTCATAAACCCTGGGAAACTGTTAGGAGTTGTGACCCTTCTACACTTTCTTAGAGACTAATGAACACTTATGCCTCGAGGAATGCATCCCAGGACTTACTGTGATGGAATGTTTGGGAATTCTACAGCTTTCTGGGACCAAGAATGGTATCCCAGCTTCTCACATTTCCTCCTTTCGTCCGCAAACACAGGAGATTGAAATGTCATTATTAACAATGTGAAAATAAAAAAGGTTAGGTGTCATTCTTTCATGATAAACCCAGCCTGCTCTACTAGGTGGGGCCCACTTGTGCTCTTTGGCTGGATTGAGCAGTTGTATTGCTTGCATGATCTGTCCGAGGCTGTGGGTCCTGTGAAATTCCTCTGTTTGGAGTCTCTACCTCTGTGGATACCACAGCACTTAAAACAGAGAGACAAACATTCTGCACCTTTCATATCGTTTGAATCTGCCACTTAAAGCTACAGCCAATGAATCTGGGCCATGACTACAGTCCTTACATCAAGGAAGTACACAAGGAAGAAACAGGAATATTTTCCTCCTTTATACAGAAGCTAACAAATGCTATAAATTCTGTTTTAACAGATGAAAATGGAAAGAAGAACTGCAAATTTAAAAAAAAAATCACTCTGGGGAATCATTCTCCCTCAATCTGTGCAGGAGTTGTAAGGAATGATAACATCTACCTGACCGTCGTTGCTGAATGATTGAGTGTTTTCATCTTCAGATGGGAGGTCTTTTTGGAACAAGTCTGGTGCCTGATATTCTCTGGTTTGAGAGAAGTGAGGAAATTTTCCTTCTTCAACTCTTATTGGCACCATCCCATGGTACTAACAAAAAAAAACAAAGTAGCGGTAACCTTTTAAAATTAAAATCATCTGCATGCTGCTTTTTGCAATGTTCATCTTTAATCCCTCTGTTACATCCACGTTGTAATTCTTTATCAGTTAAACTACATTGAAAAAAAATGTTGCAACACAAGTATACATATTTTCAGAAAAACTTACTGTCCACACAATCTCCCCGTTCTTTCTCTGAATTGATGAGGGAGGAATCTGCAAACAATTGTAAGTTGTTACTCACAGCTTCATAATCGCAACAGCCAAAATTAATTATGAAAAAAAAGGTAATATCAGATAAATAGTAATAATGTTTCAATTTCCTACTTTTATGATGGTTAGGAGATTATACTAATGCATATTTCACATAAAAGGAAATCAGTGAGAGGAACAATCAAGACTGTATCTATGAATCTTTGACTGGAAATTGTAATTTTTTCATACCACTCTGCTGCTTCCAAAAGCCTGAAGTTGTGTACTGGGAGTTACTGGAGAAACATCATCTCTGATCCGTGTTCTATAATTGTCCAAAAAATGGTCCTTGTGAGGAACATCGCCCCTTGGAGGGTGAGTATCATGATTCCAGTGCTGATCAGGCTCTGAGAATAATCTTTCTCCCTCATTGAATATATCTTCCTTTTTATCAGTGGGTAAGTTGGCAGATGTCTTTGTGAGTTCACTTAAACGACTGTCCATATGACTGTTATTATCATCTCCTCTTGTTCTCAAATTAGTCTGATCACACCTACCTGCAGAAAGATAATTTTAGAAATTTGTCCATGTGCACTAGATTTTGTGGAAGAGATCTTCTGTCCTTGTTTATGAGATGACTGGATTATTTGGGCAAACAAGAATGAGACAATGAAGTGGAAAGAACTCCAGAATCCTGATTCTCTGCCGAATTAAATTAATGGAAAGAAGCTGTGATGGGTTTGCACTTTTCCATAAAAAAAAGTAACAGACATTTGCCATTCAGCCCATCAAGTCTGCTCCACCATTCAAGGTGATCATAAGAACATAAGATCGTAAGATATATGAGCAGAATTAGGCCATTCAGACCAACGAGACTGCTCTGCCACTCTATCTTGGCTGATATGTTTCTCAAATCCATTCTCCTGTCTTCTCCCCATAACCCTTGATCCTGTTTTTAATCAAGAACCTATCTATGTCAGTCTTAAATACATTCAACGACTTGGTCTCTACAGCCCTCTCTGGCAAATTGATCCACAAATTCACCAACCTCTGGCTGAAGAAATTCCTGCTCATCTCAGTTCTAAATGGTTGTCCCTTCAATCTGAGGCTGTGCCCTCGGGTTCTAGTCTCTCCTACTAGTGGAAAAATCTTCTCCACATCCACTCTATCCAGGCCTCTCAGTATTCTGTAACTTTCTATCAGATCCCCCCTCAACCTTCTAAACCCCGTTGAGTACAGACTCAGAGACCTCAACCACTCCTCATATCACAATCCCTTCATCTTTGGGATCATTCTTGTAAACCACCTCTAGACCCTCTCCAATGCCTGCATATCTTTCCATAGATATGGGGCCCAAATCTGCTCACAATATTCCAAATGCAGTCTGACCAGAGCCTTATACAGCCTCAGCATTACATCCCTGCTCTTGTATTCAATCCCTCTTGAAATGAATCCGGAGATTGCTTTTGCCTTCCTTGCTGCCAATGGAACCTGCATGTCAGCATTAAGAGAATCTTGAATGAGAATTCTAAATTCCTTTGTGCTTCAGATTGCAGAAACCTTTTCCCATTTAGAAAATAGTCTACACTTCTATTCATCTTCCCAAAGTGAATAACCTCACTCTTTCCCACACTGTATTCCATCTTCTACTTCATTGCTCCCTCTCCTAGCCTGTCCAAGTCCTTCTTCAGCCTCCCCGCTTCCTCAAAACCACCTGTCCTTCCATTTATCTTTGTGTCATCTGCAAACTTAGCAACAATGCCCTCAGTTCCTTCATTCAGATCATTAATGTACAATATGAATAGTTGTGGTCCTAACATTGGCTCCTGTGGAACTCCACTTGTCCCTGGCTGCCATCCTTAAAAAGACCCCTTTATCCCCACTTGCTGCCTTCTGCTAGTCAGCCAATTCTCTATCTATGCCAGTACCTTGAGCCTAATACCATAGGCTCTTGTCTTATTGAGCAGCCCCTTGTGCAACTCCTTATCAAAGCTCTATAGGAAATCCAAATAGATCATGTCCACTGGCTCTTCTTTATCTAACTTGCTCATTGCCTCCTGAAAGAGTTCTAAGAGATTTGTCAGGCATGACCTCCCCTTGATGAAACCATGCCGACTCAGCCCTATTTTCCTATTTCCAAGGAATCTGTAAACTTTTCCTTAATAATGGACTATAAAATCCTACCAACGATCAAGGAAAAGCTAACCGGCCTATAATTTCCTGTCTTCTGTCTCCTTCCCTCCTTAAACATGGGTGTTACATTTAGCCATTTTCCAGTCCTCTGAGATCCTCCCTGACTCCAGCAATTTTTGCAAGATCACCACCAAAGCCTCTACAATCTCTTCAGCTATCTCCTTCAGAACTCTAGGGCATAGTCCATGTGGGCCGAGAGTTTGTCCACCGCTTCAGACCTTGCAGCTTCCCCAGGACATTCTTCTTAGTGATGACCACTACACTTACCTCTGTACCCTTCACTCTCTTGAAGTTCTGGCATGCTGCTGGTGTCTTCAGCTGTGAAGACTGATGCAAAGTACCTATTCAGTTCCTCCGCCATTTTATTTTTCCTCATTGCTACTTCTCCAACTTCAACACTGTCCAGTGGCCCAATGTCTACTCTTGCTTTTTACACACCAAAGAAAAAATTTCTTGTAATCTTCTTTTATGTTATGAGCTAGGTTACGCTCATATTTCACCTTCTTCCCCATTATTGCTATTTAAGTTGTCATCTGCTGTTTTTTAAAGGCTTCCCAATCCTTTGGTTTCCAATAAACCTCACCACATTGTACGCTGCCTCCCAAATTACCCCCAGAAACTCCTGCCATTGTTGTTCCACTGTCTTCCCTGCCAGATTCCACTTCCAATCAACTCTGGTTAGCTCCTCCCTCATGTCTTTGTAGTTACCTTCATTCAATTCTAATGCCATTACACCTAATTCCTGCTTATCCCTCTCAAACTGTGGGGTGAATCCTATCATATTGTGGTCACTGTCCCCAATGATGTCCTTCACCATAAGCTCCATAATCAAGTGTACTTTATTACACATCACCAAATCCAGAATAGCCTGTTCCCTAGTGGGCTCAACCACAAGCTGCTCCAAAACACCATCTTGTAGACATTCCACAAATTCCTTTTCTTGAGATCCACTGTCAACCTGATTTTCCCAGTCTACCTGCATATTGAAGTTCTCCCATGATTACTGTAATAGTGCCTTTCTGACATGGCTTTTCTATCTCCTGATTTATTTTCAGTCCCATATCCTGACCACTGCTAGGAGACTTGTACATAATTCCCATCAGGGTCTTTTCCCTTTGAGGTTCCTCATACCCTACCCACACAGATTCTAACTCTTCCAACTCTATGTCACTTCGTGCTATTGATTTACTTTCATTTCTTATTAACAAGGCAATCCCATCCCCTCTGCCCATCTGCCTGTCCTTTTGATAGGATGAACATCCTTGGCTATTTAGTTCCCATCCCTGATCCCTTTGCAGCCACGTCTCTGTGATACCCCGTAACATTGTACCTGCTGATTTCAATCTGCATTACAAGCTCAATTACCTTACTTAATGTATTGCATGCATTTAAGTAGAACACACTCAGTCCCTTCTCGTAGTTGTCCCCTTATGTGATGTGCCTGAAGTTGGATTCCTGACCTTTTTGATACTGTTTATGCTATTACTGGAAATTTTAATAACCTCTGCTGAGCCCTCAGTCCCTTTACCACTTTCCATGCAACTGAACTCACCCCCTGACTATTTAGTTTAAAGTCTCATCCACAGCTGTAGTCATGTGATTCACCAAGACTCTGGTCACAGCATGATTCAGGTGGGGCCCATCTCATTGAAACAGTTCCCTCCTTTCCCAGTACTGGTGCTAATATCCAATGAATCCAAACCCGTTTCTCCCACACCAATATTTGAGACATGCATTTACCTCTTTAATCTTGTTGACCCTGTGTGAATTAGCTTGTAGCTCAGGTCATAATCCGGACATTATTACCTTTTTGGTTCTGCTTTTTAATTTAGCTCGTTAGCTGCTTATGTTCCCTCAGTAGAACCTCTTTTCTCTTTCTACCTATATCGTTGATACCTGTGTGGACTATGACAACTGGATCTTTCCGCTCCCACTCCAAAGTTCTCTGCAGCCCAGATGAGATATCCTGAACCCGGGCACCAGGCAGGCAACACAGCCTTCGGAATACTTAATCCTAGCCACAGAGAACAATGTCTATTTCCCTGACTAAATTATCCCTGATTACAATTACACTTCTCTTTTCTCCCCTCTCTTGAATGACTCACTATCCCATGGTGCAATGTTCAGTTTGCTCATCCTCCCTACAGCTTCCCCCCATCTCATCCACACAGGGAGCAAGAATCTTAAACTTGTTAGATGAGCTCAAGGGCTGAGGCTCCTTCAGCACTACCTGCTGGATCCCTCTACCTGCCTCATTTGTAGTCACACCCTTTTGTCCCTGACCACTGACCGAATTTGAGGTAGTTAATCTAAGGGGTGTGACTGTCTCCTGAAACATAGTGTCCAGGTAACTCTCCTCCTCCCTGATGTGCCACAGTATTCGAAGCTCAGAATGCAGCTCATCAACTCTGAGCCAGAGTTCCTCATGCAGCCAACACTTGCTGCAGAAGTGGTCACTATGAACCACATATGGGGTCCATCAGCTCCCACATCATGCCTGGCCTGGCATATCAATTTTACTCACTTAGTTCTTAATTTGATTTTTAAAAATTTCTTACTAATCTTTTAATTTGTAACCTGTAAATATTTCACGCAATTTACCTTCAATCTGTAAGTAAGCTATGTGGATACTCAAGGTAGTAGCTATTACTAACCAATGAACTTATGGTTTATCGGTGATGTCACTCTTTCCTTTTCTTCTGGGCCCCTGATCCTGGGCTTCAATTTATCCTGTAAATATATCTTACAGACTATGAACTAAAAAAACTGGCAAAAACTACCTCTTCCCACTCCACTGAATTCCCACACTGCCTCCAAATTACCCAAACTATATACTCACTCAGGCAGTGTCTCACTCTGGATGTGATCTTTCCTTCCTTACTGTGCACCACTTACTCATAATTATTTCAACAGGCCCTTTTTTTAAATGGAGCTAAGGTGATCTGAGACTCAAATGTGTCAAGCTTCAATAGAAATCAACACCATACTGTGCGCAGCTAATTACTGATCTAATAATTCTTAACTCCACGTTCTTGCTTTTTCCGTATAACCCTTGATTCCCTTACTGATTAAAAATCTGATATCTCAGCCTTAAATATATTTAACAATCCAGCCTTGACAGCCCTTTGCCGAAAATAATTCCACAGATTCAGTACCCTCTGAGGGAAGAAATTCCCCCTCATGTCTTAAATGTGAGATTCCTTATTCTGAAATTATGCACTCTGGTCCTAGACTCTCCCCACAGGGCAACCAATCTCTCTGCATCTACCCAGTCAAGATCCTTAAGAGTTACTTCAATAAGGTCACCCCTCATTCTTCTAAATTCCAAAGAGTACAGGCCCAACCTATTCAATATTTCCTCCTATGACAACCCCTCCATATTGGTATTAGCCTAGTGAAGCTTCTTACCCTAGATAAAGGGCCTGAAACATCACAGTCTTGCAACTATGGTCTGACTAATGCCTTGGATAGTTTTAGCAAATCTACCTACTGCTATATGTCATTCCCCTTTCAAGTAAAGACCAACATCCCATTTACATTCCCTATTACTTCGCTTTGAATTTGAATGCTAGCTTTTTGTGATTCATGCACAAATATTCCCAAATCCTCTTCTCTGTAGCTTTCTGCAGCCTTTAACTAATATTCAGTTCCTCTATTCCTCCTGCTAAAGTGCATAACCTTACATTTTCTCACATGATATTCCATCTGACAAGTATTTGGTCATTCACTAAACTTGTCTATATCTCTCTGCAGACTCTTTGTGTCATTGTCACCACTTGCCTTCTCATCTATTTTATGTCATCTGCAAACTTGGCTATTGTGCACTCACCTCCTTCATCCAAGTCATCAATATATATTGTAAACAATGGTGGCCCTGCACTGATCTCTATGGCACTCCACTAGTTACAGGTTGCTGCTATAACCCCATTATTCTGTCTTCTCTCCATGCTAAATATACTACTGTCAACAACACAGGTTCTTATTGTAAGAAGCAGCCTAATGTGAGGTACCTTATCAAACATCTTTTGAAAATCCAAATACATTAAACCCATTTATTCTCTTGTATATATACTGCTTGTTGCCTTCTAAAAAATCTAGTAAATTTGTCAGAAATGATTTCCCTTTCATGAAGCCATGCTGACTCTGCTTGATTGTATCATGTGTTTCTAAATGGTCTGCTATTAAATGCTTTATAATGCATTCTAACATTTTCCCAATAACAGATGTTAAGCTATCTGTCTATAGTTACCTGTGTTTTGTCTCCTTCCATTTCTAAATAAAGGTATCACTTTGGCAGTTTCTCAATCCTCTGGAACTTTTCCAAAATCTAAAGATTCATTGAATCACAGAATCATACAATACAGAAGTGACCCTTCTGTTCACTGTGTCTATATGACCAAAACTACACTGCTAGCTACATCAGTCCCACTTTCCTGCACTAGGCCCATTGCCTTGAACGTTATGACACTTCAAGTTCTCATCCAAGTACTTTTTAAAGTTCTGAGGTTTCCTACCTCAACTACCCTCCCAGGCAGTGCAATCCAAATCCCCGGCATACACTGGGTGTAAAAGTTCTTCCTTAAATCCCATCTAACCCTCCGCCTTTCACTTTAAAATTATGCCCACTCGGTATTGACCCTTCAGCTATGGGGAACAGCTTCTTCCTATTCACACTGTTCATGCCCCTTACAATCTTATACACCTCCGTCAGGCACCCCCACCTCAACTTTCTCTGGTCCAAAGAAAACAAGCCAAGCTCATCCAGTCTCTCTTCATACCTAAAATGCTCCATCTCAGGCAACATCCTAGTGAATTCCCTTTGCATCCCCTCCAGTGCAATCCCATCCTTCCTGTAGTGTGGTGATCAGAACTGCACACAGTTCTCCAGCTGTGGCCTAACCAAAGTTCTGTACCGCTGTATCATGGCCTCCCTGCTCTTATAATCTATGATATAGGCAAGTGTCCTTTATGCCTTCTTAATTATTCAATTAACCTGACCTGCCACTTTCAGGGATCTGGACAAGCACCCCAAGATCTCTCTGTTACCCTGAGCTTCTTAGCCACCTGCCATTTATTAAGTACTCCATTGTCTTGTTACTTCTTCCAAAGTGCATCAGCTTACATTTATCAGGGTTAAATTCCATCTGCCACTTATTTATCCATCTGACCATTCCGTTTATATCTTCCTTTAACCTAACACCTTCTTCCTATCTATCAACAATCTGGCAACCTTACTTATCAGCCACCCCAAAACAATAAGGGGTCCAGCACTGATCCCTGTGATGCACCACTGCACACCAGGCTTCAGTCACGCAAACAGCTTTCTACTACTCCTTTCTGCCTCCATTCATGGATTCTTGGAAGATTACTACCAGTATATCCATTATCTCTGTTGCTGCTTCCTTTAATATCCCAGGATGCATCCTGTCCGGTCCACGTGACTTATCAGTCTTTAACACCAGTTTCTTTTCCTGGCCTAATTTTCCTGTACTTACTGTATCTCAATGATCTAATAATCCTTGGCTCTGGAACAAGATATTCTGCACTTAGAAGCTCATAAAGGTTTCTGATAATTTCATTGAGTTTGCAATCAACCTCGTTTTCAATCAATGAAAACTGCTGAATAAAGCAACAGACAAATGTGGATAAGTTGAGAGAGGGGAATGTTCAATGAGATCTGGGCATCATCAGTTTCTGAAAGTAAGCACGCAGGTGCGGTAGGCAGTAAAGAAGGCAAACAGTATGTTCACCTTCATAGTGAGAGAATTTGAGTACAGGAACAAGGATGTCTTACTGCAAGTATGCAAGGCATCTTCACCCAGAGACTGGTGAGCCTGCGGAATTCACTGCCACAGAAAGTGGTTGAGGCCAAAATGTTAGATGTTTTCAAGAAGGAGGCAGATATAGTTCTTGTGGCTAAAGGGTTCAAGGGAGGGAGGGCAGCATTTGGATATTGTTCTCCATGATCATATTGTGGAGGTGCCGGTGTTGGACTGGGGTCGACAAGGTCAGAAATCACATGACACCAGGTTGTGACACATGGTGCTTGTGTTTTCAAATAAATCTGTTGGACTATAACCTGGTGTCGTGAGATTTCTGACCATGATCGTATTGAATGGCAGAGAAGACTTGAGGGGTTGAATGGCCTCCTCCTGCTCCTATCTTCTACGTTTCTACATTGACACAAGGAGAGAAGAGTTCCTTTGATGCTTCTGGAGTCCTGTGACTTAAAATATCATTAGGGATTTGATTTGAAAGTAGAAGATTTGAAAAATTGACTTTGTTTGAAAAATCTGTTTGAAAACCAGTCTGCAAATAAACAAACAGTTGGGGGTATGTTTCATAACTTAGATGTGCAAATCATGATTTGTTTCTTCATTGCTAATTATAATATATGATACTCTATATGGTTAATATATGAATTCTTTAATCATAGGTCACCAAAATTGTTTGAAATCAATAAAAAGAATGCTTACTTATCTGATCACTAGGAAACAGATTGATCAGAAAGTCATGAGCCACTTACAAATTGTGATTCCTCCACATACTGTATGTACCCCACTCAGAGGCCAATTTGATTAACAGGCTTAGCCTCAATTCCTGAGATGAGCAGGTTGTGAAGGTTCCGTTTCAGCAAGCAAGTCTGTACATGAGACTGGGAAAAGCTTGGGGAGCCGATCAGTATGGAAGAGGAAATGATGTGATAGAAGATGAGCATTGATCTGAAGTAGTTTAATCAAGAACAGGGATGGTGGAGAAGAAGGGTCCATCAGGCTGGTTGGGGAGTTAACCACAGCAGGGGGTCAACTGGGGATAGGGAAGAGAGGTTTTATTAGACAGGAGCTCCAGGGGTTCAATCACCGTGGTATTGATCAGGGAGCAAAAGAGATTAAATTGGGGGGTGGGAGAGGAAAAGTAGAAGATTAATCAGGTGGCCTTCAATGTCATTGAGGGAAGTGAGTGGCAGATCAGGGGCCTACATAGCAGAAGCTTGAGGCCTTGCAGTTGGGTCAATGGCAAAGAGAGGTGAGGGACTGGAGACTTGAGGACTCAGGGAGATAGAATGTTGAATGCCTCAAAATAGAAGTTCTCAGGTTTTGTTATATCTTGGGTTGTTGGGGGCGGAGTGGTGTAATATTGCAGAACAAATGAGGTTGTCTGGAGAGAGGGATCAAAGTTGGAAGGCGAGAATGAGATTGGAGTGGGACAGTAGCAAACTGCTATTTGGTGAGAAGAGTGCTGTATAATTCCAAATTGCTGTTGTTTAAAATAAATGTATCTCATGCTTATTGCATGAGCCCTGGCATTTACAACTCATACCTCCGTGCAAATCTACAATTTCTACCAAAGAGATGTCCTTCTGTCCAAGGATGGCATTCACTGGTGTCTTCAGCTGCACTTTCAATTTTTCATTATTCTCTTCAAGTCCATCATCATGAATAAAAATATTCCACACCTTAATGGAAATACCTGCATTCAAATTTTAATCCAGATGATCATACCCATCAACTTTACTTCTCCACAACATATGCAAATTGTTTTCACATTGCTTACAGGACAACATAAAACATTCATTTTTTTTTAATCTTTGTAAAAGAATTGGGAACCTAGAATTCACAATTGCTAAAAAAAATGTGAATAAGCAGACCTTATCAAACTGGCAATGTTTTCAGTTTGTTTTAACCTTAAAAAATAATACTAGGAGTAGATTCCTTTAATTAGGATTTGGTTTCAATTAAAAAATTTGAATACATTTTGTTACTTTTACATTATTTTCTGTAACACTTGTCCTTTTCTAATTCTATCTGATCATTTGGCAACTCTTGTGAATATGGTGAAACATGAACTATCTGTTTGCAAATGGCATTACCAAACTTCAAAACTTGGACCATCGTGGATTAATTTTTTTTTCCAGAAGCAACAAACTTAATATGGCTGCAGCAATCAGATGACCACATGTCAAGCCACCTTATGAAACCATGAATAAACAAGATCCAGTGCGAGCCAAAATTAGCCTCTTTATCAAAAAGCATTGAATCTCAGGTCTGTATCTTCTGTTTGACTTCCATCTTCATGGAAAATTTTCATATTTTGGGATGAAAGACTTGGAGGGAAGGAACAGGAAAGACGGCCTGTCAGAACTGTCTGCTGCTCACTCACTGAGCTGTAATGGAACAGATCTCCGGAGTTACAGTGGATGACTGACCATGGCCATGCCCCTGGACTGTATGTGTACTGTGTCACTAACAGACAGTGCCTCCATGCCCACGTACATTGAGATGTTATCCCCCACCTCATGAGGTCCGTACTGACAAGCATTGTCTGTGTCTCTCTGCTAAACAGTACGGTCAGTGCAGCTCTGGCTGAAGCACCACTGTAATAACAGGCTTTTCACAGCATAGCAAGGTATGGATGCTGTGAACATGCAGCTAAGCACTAAGTGAGTGATTGGTGAGAGAGAAAGTGAGACATCCTGAGATGCAGCCTGTTCAAATCTAGGAGCTGGGTGCCTGCGTGTGTGTAAAATTCTTTTGATGCTAGTGCCCTGCAATGTGAGTATGTGCTTCCTGAACAGGGGGTGCAGCGAAGGTTTGCCAGGCTGATTCCAGGGATGGCGGGTCTGACATACGAGGAGAGATTGACTAGGTTAGGATTGTTTTTGCTGGAGTTCAGATGAATAAGGGGGGATCTCATAGAGACTTATAAAATTCTAACAGGACTAGACAGGGTAGATGCAGGGAGGATGTTCCCGATGGTGGGTGTGTCCAGAACCAGGGGTCACAGTCTGAGGACTCGGGGTAGACCATTTAGGACGGAGATGAGGAGACAGTTCTTCACCCAAAGAGTGGTGAGCCTGTGGAATTCATTGCCACAGGAAGTAGTTGATGCCAAAACATAGAATGTATTCAAGAGGCAGCCAGATTAGCACTTTGGGTGAATGGGATCAAAGATTATGGGAGAAAGCAGGATTAGGCCATTGAGTTGGACGATCAGCCATGATTGTGATGAAAGGTGGAGCAGGCTCAAAGGGACGAATGGCCTCCTCCTGCTCCTATCTTCTTTGTTTCTGTTTCTATGAATGGTGAGGTGTTGTGACCATTAAGAGGAGTTGGCACATATCAGATACCAGTATCCGTGAATGAGTGATGCTTGCAGTTGGTGCTCATGGATCATGAAATATTGGTTGGTCATGTGTAATATGGAGGTTGTATGGGGCAAGTAGCAAGTCGAATTTGCCAGGTAACAGCTCTGGTCTCCATGTTGAGTTTCCTCGATGTCTAGCTTATTTGACGAGATTGATAAGATAGACAACTGAATTTAATGAGGTAAGCTGGACCATCAATGAGGCATCTAAAAAGCAGTAATTCCCCTCTATTGGCAACTCACCGCTGCCTGGCAAGAATCTTGCCATATTGTTTGAGAAAAATATTGGGAAGGCCCTTGTCAGACTTCTCGTCTGATTCTTCTACAAATCTCACCATAGCCCACATCCTTCAGATCCCTATAAGATTCTGCCATTACGTTTTTCTTCCATAGGATCATTGTATTATTCCTGTATTTTCATTTAAGTAAATCAGTTTGTTGGTTTGCAGTTACACTCAGCTACACTGAATGCTTTTCAGTCCAACTTTAAGAAAGAAGAGTTATGGTTAGTCTGTGTGATATTACAGAAGTTGATGTGCAGAGCAAAGTTTCCTATACACAGCAGTTACAAAATTAGATCATCTACTGCCCATTTTTCAGGACCTAATTGATGCTTGGAGAGACTAATGTGACATATGCCTCGTATTCCCCCATTTCACTAAGGGAGAGCCCTGTAAAACAGATAGATCAGGTAGCCTGAGCCTTCCAGGCTGCACATATGAAACAATCTGTAGTTCTGTTTCCTATTTAGGATCCTTTTCTGTATTGAATCATGTCTGATTATGGGTTGTGTACATTGGGCTGAGAGCAATCAAATCATTGGTCCTTAAAGAGATTGTTGGAATCTGCCTTAAAAAGAAACGCTTTAAAAAAAAACTTCCTAACTGTGGAGCCAGAAGGAAAGGGTAAATTATCAAGTTTTGAGTGAATGGGAAGACTTTGTAATGTGATGTGTTAGATGTTACAACTACATGCAGAAAAAGTAGACTAAGCTCTATTTTCCTGTGTCATTTCCATATAAGCTTCAATTGGGGAGAAGAAATACCAACTAAGATTTCGACCTTTACTTTCTATTCGATATTCTCTACTGGAAAAGTGAAAGTGTGATGTCAGGTAAATTAAGGATTGGACACAAATGGATAGATGGCCAGTATTGCATAAGCTCACCATCTTACTTAATGGTTCTCATGGAAGTCAATACCTTTGAATAAAAATCTTAGAGGAAAATTTAAATATCTGGCTAAGATTTTAAGATTGTCATATTTATGTCAACTGTAGAACTCTTTATTCCCAAGGTAACAAGCAATATGGTAATCAAATTTCAACTGTAGTCAGTCTTATATTAGTGTAACTTACCAGGATCAAACTGAATTAAACTCGCTGAGCTATGTGAGAAGTCTCTGCCAACTGTAGCTGATAACCCTTGAACCTGCAGAAGACAAAATTCACTGTGGTGATACATAATTCACTTGTATCTTGTAGTAGTCTGTCAAAACAAAATATTGTTTGGGTCACAAAGCATGAAAAGAAGTGAATGATAAATCTTAACAAATTGCAAGAATAGAGAGAGATATAGTGATGCAAAATTAAATATTTTTAAATGAAAGTGTTCAGGTTGAAAAAGTTATACAAGTGGCAAATTGGATTCTGAGTTTTACGTGCAGGAAAACTGAATATCAAAACAAGGAAATTAATGTTCAATTTGCAGACTGGCTTGGCTATAGTTGTATTGCACACACTTCACCACACTACCACAAAAAAATAAAGAATTTATACAGCATCTCTATCTTATCAGTGATGCTGCAACATGTACCTTGGTGAATTAGTTACTTTCAAAGTGCAGTTACAGTTGCAAACATAGCAACTAACTTTCACACAAACAACCATTTGTGCCCTTAACAATTCAAAAGCCTTATTAGGTAAGGTTTTCAATTCAAGTACTTTTATGCTGTGGGCATAGGCTCATTGAAAACTGCCTCAAAATTGCCAAACTCATTTTGTACTGGTTCTGTCTGGCTAACAGAGCACCAGTTATGAATGTGAGGTTTGATAAGATTATTATTTTTTTGTGAATGCCTCTTGAATTAAAATTAAAATGAAGTAGTAAAGAGAGCCATGTGATCTGTTCCAAATTTTACCTGACAACAAAGAGAGGGGGAAGCTACAGAGACACAGAATGCTGTAGCTGGTATGGTGAAAACAGAGAAAAAGGCTACAAGTTCTCTGCAATCTACCAAGCAGGATACAGGAGAGAACACAGTCTCTGGTTGGACAGTTGCATCCCGAAATAAACTGAGGGTCGTTCTGGTGCGACCAAGGGATAAAGAATCGTTGGATTGGATTTTACAGATGGTATCTAGTTTAGATTTCTGTAAACTGGGATTATTATCTTCTGATGGTCACTTGACACCATGACTTGGCACAACAGGGTGAAGCAAGCCTATTGGAAGCTGAGAATGATGTTGGATGGGTTCCTGTAAAATCTGCAGCGGGTGGTGAGGTTTAACGGATAACAGGGTGGCACGGTGGCTCAGTGGTTAACACTGCTCCCTCACAGCACCAGGGACCCGGGTTCAATTACACCCTCGGGTGACTGTGTGTGTGGGGTTTGCACATTTTCCCCATGCCTGCATGGGTTTCCTCCAGGTGCTCTAGTTTCCTCCCACAGTTCAAAGATGTGCAGGTTAGGTGGACTGGCCATCCTAAATTGGCCATAATGTCCAGGGATGTGTAGGCTGGATGGATTAGCCATGGGGAATGCAGGATTACTAGGACAAGGTAGGTGGAGGTGGGTCTGTGTGGGATGCTCTTCAGACGGTTGGTATGGGCTGAATGGCCTGCTTCCACTCTGTAGAGATTCTATGAAAGTCGTTAGTCCAAATGGGAATTGTAACATACATTTCTTCAATCACTTCACGCAGGAATCAAGTGTCATATCTTTTTTCACTTACTTGCCAAGCACACAACACAGAGATCAACTAAAAGTTGTGATTTTACTAAGTGATTAGATCTTATACATATAACGACTGATTTTATAAACATGTTCTCTAAAGAATGTCCTAAGGAAATTCTTTAAAGCATGCTTACAGCCTCCGGGAAGAGGGTTTAGTGGTTGAGTGTGAGTGTAACAGCATAGTTTTTTATTGTGATGTCTAGTCATGGAGGTTAAATAGGCTACTTAGGGGCCTAATTCCTTTCAATTGTTGCTGACAAGCTCATTGCGCAGGAATGATTACAAGTGATTTCAAACATACTGCAAATAATGTACACAAAGACAGATACTCTACCGTTATACCAATGTAAGAGGGATCAACGCTGTATCCTTTCCTGGTAACCTTTATGGAGAGAGTTCCAATGTCCTCACAGACTGTATAGCAGCTTGCAGACATTTCAATCCTGGACCATTTCAGTTCCATTCTACACGAAAATTTCAATATCGCTTTAAAAAAGTATTGACAATATGTCTAATCCTTAACTGTTGCTTATGAGTTAGAAGGGCCATGTATTTTCCACTGACACATTTCAATTTACATCACCCACAAAGAAATACATAAATAAACCATGACCTTTGATGGAGCATCTGTTATTCATCCAAGTTTATGCATCAACCTTGGCTTTTCTGTGTCAAACTGCAATTCTCTGTATGCTGTTTCTCAGATGTTGTTTGTATGTTTGCTCTACACTGAGATCACTTTGCATCATGCAGCATTGCCAGTGGTTGTGAAAATTATGCAGCCTTTAAATTTAATGAATTGTGCTTCTTTTGGCCCATACTACCATGTGCTCTATCAGAGACTGACTCCCACCATTTACATCAAAGGCAGAAAGGACAAGGATGGGGTTCCCACTCCTTAGCCACTTGAAGTGGCAAATTATGGGCTACTTAAGGGCCACATCTACTGCTATTGGTACTTGAGCAATAGCTTGGCAACTCATGCTATGGGAGTAAGTATTTCACAAGGGCCTTCCTGCGGGCTCCAAGAAAAGGGTGGGCCCACCTGATCAAGTATGCTGTGCCATAAGGAAGGTCCACCAATGACAAGGGGTCCTCACCCTACTCAAGTACTTCATAACTTCATAACAACACCCCTGCCACCTTTCCTGGGCCTGGCTGAGCGGCTGAGATGAAGTTACCTTAACCAGCTATTTTTAGGGCCTCCATCTCTTGGTGCAGCTCTAGGCCTCATGCTCTGAGTGGTGAAACCAAGTTTGAAGAGCCGTTGGCACTGATCGGTTAAGGTCTTGAGGAGAAGGAGTCTACACTTTCAAAGGCCCAGGAACCCTGAAGGCAGCTGTCACATTGCTTGATGGGCATTTAATCCTGTCAGGTTCCTGGAAATCATCTGGCAGGGAAACCATTAACTTTCTGACAGTGGATAGGGATACTTCCATAACTATTAAATTCAGCCCTTACTTTGCAGACTTACGAAAACATCTTAAATTTGAGCTTGCCCCCTTTGTCCAACCAACTTCATTTATTTTCTTGCTGATTCTTTAAATTCTCACTGCTACAGACTCTCATCCTTATTCTGTGCTTACTAAGAGGGACTCACTAATCAAAGGGGCTCTACCCTACACTGTAAAACAACACAAAATTCACTTTGCCACCTATGAAATATGGATTTAGTTTGCTCCGTTGTTTACTTTCTCGAGTTTGTTTCATCCCTGCGTGTTGGACTTTCTTTCAATGTGTATTTATTAATCATTCCTTCCCTATCCCTGGCTGCCAGTGCGTTAAATGCCTTTCATCGCTAGAAGAAATTTTGCCACATCTCGTTAATTTTCAGCTACATGGTGATTTTCTAGCCCTTACCCTCCACCAATTAGGCAAGCTTCATGCACAAAGCAGTAATGGGAGCTATGAATAATAATGTACATGTAATGCATTAATTTTGGAATATGGTACACTCACTTGCTAATGAGGATTTCTGCCAGCAATAACAGGTTTAATCAGTGTGACACACATCTGGAGTACTACAACACTCGGGCATTGATTTTCATCATATAGTAGTTTTGAAGTGTTCACAAAACACACAGACAGTACATAAGGACTCAACGAGACCTAGCAAATTGATATTTCATAACACTTCAATACAGCTGGTGTGAGCATAGCATAGGCAGCAATACGCGGGTTATAGTTTCCTCTCAAATACAGAAATCAAGGAAAGGACTCTTGTTGCTCTTCAATAACGTGATTTTTAAAAGCACTGCCAAATATACAACAGGAATGCCTAAAGTTGATTCCTGATTTGTACTGAGCCAAACAGATTTTATCTGGAGAGCAGAGGCAGAGAATTTTGGGAAGGGGTTTTGTACCTAATGCGGATTAAGTTAGCATTGGCTTTTTTAACTTCTCAGTGCACTTCATACATGACATTGAATATAGGACTACTTGACTTGGCATTTAAAGTGAGCCATATGTTTGAAGGTTTGTGTAATATTGTTATCTTATTTGTAAACAATCAAGAGCTAATAATTATGTAAATGTGACAAGTTGCCTAATATCCTGCTGCAATCAGGTGCTGAGCAACACTCTATCAATCCACAAGTCAAATGACACTCTGTAAGGAATAAAATACTGGACCTTAAGCAAATCTGAGTCCAGAAGTATGACAAATCTGAACTCTTGGGAACTGGAATACATAACATGGTGGCATCAGAGGGCTAGTGAGTAAGATTGAAACACATTTAATGGATTTAATGTTGAATTAGATTGAGAAAAAATCAACCTGACTTATTGTCAATGAAAGAAAATGTGAACGAATGGTGCAAAAATGAAATAGCTGTTCTTGCATTCATGAACAGCTCTGGCCTATATGAACTGGGAAATTGATTGTGTTGTAAAGGCATTTGAAAAGTTTAAACAAAAGTATGGACTGGCACTTGATACCACTCTAACAAACAGCCCTGCTACGCTGAATTGTAAATGGTGATGGAAATCTAAACATAGGAGATGGAGGCTCCTCAAATATTCCCATTCTTGGTGAGGGAAGAGGCCAAAAATCAGTACAAAATACAAGGTTGTGTCTAATCTCAGCCAGAAGTACTGAGTGGAAAATCCATTTCCTCTTGAAGTCCCTAGCATTTAGTGCAAAAATAGGAGTTCATGGTGAAGTGGTTTAGCATACTAGCATGGAGAGATGATTGGCTAGCTGGCAGAAAGCAGACAGTATACATAAATGGGTATTTTTCAGATAGGCAGAATTCAATGAGTGGAGTTCCACAGAGGGTCTATGCTGGGCCCTTCACTTTTTACAATTTCTATGAATGACTTGGATGAAGGGGCTGCAGATGACTTAAAGATGATCAGGAAAGTATTTTGCCAAGATGAGATAACTTATCTATATCAGTCTGTATCGTTGTTAAGTGACAAAAATTTGGTAGATGGAGTGTATTGATGAAAAATATGGAATTGTTCACTTTGGCAGGAAGAATAGAAAAGTACAGTATTACTTAGATGAAAAATGACTGCAAAATTCCAAGGTGCAGTGGGATCTAGATATAATCATGCATGAGTCACAAAAGAAGTATGCTGGCACAGCACGTGATTAAGAAGACTGATGGAATGCAATCCTTTACAACAAGGTGACTGGACATACATGTAAAGATGTTATGCTTCAGATATACAGGGCATTGGTGAGATCACAACTTGGAAACAGTGGCAGTTTTAGTCTCTTATTTAAAGGATAATGTAAATGCATTGGAAGAGGTTGAGAGGAAGTTTATTAGATTGATATCTGGAATGAGCGGATAAGTTGGATGGGTGGGCTTGATTTCACTGGAATGCAGAAGACTGAGAGGTGAGTTCTTTGAAGTTCATAAGATCCTGAATGGTTCTGACAAGGTGGATCCTTTTGCTGTCAGAGGATCTTCCAACTTTGGAACATTTTGCCTCAGAAGGTGATAGAGATGTTGTCCTGGAATATGTTTGAGGTAGAAGCAGAGAGATTCATTTTGGGCAAGGGAACCAAATTTTATTGGAGGTAGAAGGAATTGGGGATTTCAGAACTCAAGCACATCAGCCATGATCATACTGAATTGTGTAACAGGTTTAAAGGGCTGAATAGCTTACTCTGTTCCTAACTTATACAATCATATCCCAGATGCCTGTCTTCAACCAAGTTGATTCACTTAATGTACTACCAAGAAATGGCTAAGCCATTGGATATTGGAATGGCTACGGGCTGTGACAGCATTCTGGCAATGATACTGAAGACATGCGCTCCTAAACTAGCTGTGTCCCTAGCTAAGCTGTTCCAGTTCAGCTAAAACACTGGAACCTAACTAGGAATGTAGAAAGCAGCCAGGTATGCTCTCTACATAAAAAGCACGACACATCCAACTACTGATGTTCAATGGCATTACCATTGCTGAAACTCCTTACTTACATACTGGTTAATGCTGGCCATAAATTGAATAGGACCAGCCATATAAATATTGCGGCTACAACAGCTGGTCAGAACAGTCATAGAGTCATACAGCACAGAGACAGAGCCTTTGGTCCAACCAGTCTATCCCGACCATAATCCCAAACTAAACTAATCCCATTTACCTGTACTTGGCCCCTATCCCTCCAAACATTTCTTACTCATGTACTGATCTAAATGTCTTTGAAAAGTTGTAACTGTACCTGTATCCACCACTTTCTCTGGAGGTTCAATCCACACACAAACCATTCTCTGTGTAAAAGAAATTGGCCCCTCTTGTCTTTTTTTTAATTTTTTCTCCTTTCACTTTAAAAATATGCCACCCCCTAGTCTTGAAATTCCCCACCGTGGGTAAAAGACACCTGCCGTTCACTCTATCTATACCCCTCCACGATTTTATAACATCACCCTTCAAACTCCTACGGTCCAGTGAAAAATCCCAGCCTATCCAGCCTTTCCTTATAACTCAAACCGTCCATTCACAGTAACCTTGTAAATCTTTTCTGAACCCTCTCCAACTTAATAATATACTTCTTATAGCAGGGCAACTAGAACTGGACACAGTTCTCCAGAAGAGGCTTCACCAATGTTTTGTACAACCTTGACATAACGTCATAATTCCTATACTCAAAAGTCTGAGCAATGATTGCAAGTATGCCAAATGCCTTCTTTACCACCCTATCTAGTAATGCAGACTTCAAAGAATTATGTATCTGAACCTCCTGGGTCTCTTTGTTTGGCAATCCAAGGCCTTACTTTTAACTGTATAAATACTGCCCTTGTTTGTTTTACCAAAATGCAATGCCTTGCATTTATCCAAATTAAACTCCATCTGCCACTCTTCAGCCCATTGACCCAATTGATCAAGATCTATTTGTAATTTTAGATAACCTTCTTCACTGTCCATTATACCACCAATTTTGGTTTCATCCGCAAACTTACAAACTATGCCTTCTATATTCAAATTAAATCATTCATGTAAATGGAAAACCACTTTACTAATCAGTCTACCATGCAAAACCTTGTCAAAGACTTTACTAAAGTCCATGTAAACAATATCTACCATTCCGCCCTTATCAATTTTCTTTGTAACTTCCTCAAAAGACTCAATCAAGTTTGTGAAACATGATTTCCCTCACACAAAACCATGCTGATTGTCCCTAATCATTCCTCGCCTCTCTAAATGCATGTAAGTTCTATCTTTCAGAATCACTTCTAACAACTTACCCACCACCAAAGTCAGACTCACAGGTCTACAGTTCCCAAGCTTCTTCTTACATCCTGAGAAGCTAGGAACTCTGTGGCATGTAACCAACTTCTATCTTCCTAGTGACTGTCCGCTATCTACGAGGCACAGGACAGGAGTGTGATGAAATATTCTCCGCATGCCTGAATGGGTGCATCTCAACAACACACAAGAAGCTCAGCATCAGTCAGGACAGAGTAGCCTGCTTGATTGGCACCTTATCCACCACATTCAATATTCACACCCTTCATCAGTAATGCAGAGTGACAGCAGTGTGTAGCATCTACAAGATACACTGTGATCACTCATCAGGATTCCTCTGACAGCACCTTCCAAACCCGCAACCTCGACCACTTAGAAAGACTAGGACAGGAGTTACACGGGAACTCCACCACCTGTAAGTTTCCCTCCAAGCCATGCACCATCCTGCCTTGCTGTTCCTTCATTGTCATTGGGTCAAGACCCTGGTTATCCTGTCCTAAAAAGTGGTACAAGAAGGCAGTTCACCACCACCTTCACATTGGAAATTGGGGATGGCAACAAATGTTTGCCCAGCCAGTGACACCTGCCTCCCACGAACATATAAAAGAAAAGAAACATTGATGAAGAGGAAGGTGTCAGCCATATCCTTTTGTGCACTAGACAGAAAGGGTGTATTTTTTTAAAAACAGTTGGAAGATAAGTGAAGCCAACATTTTTTTTTGTAAAATTCAGCACACATTTCCAGCTAAAGCCATATCATTGGATCCAGCAATATCAGTTTCAAAGTCGTAGGCAGGAACCAACTAAGCATACAGTTGAAAATGTAAATTCAAGGAAACAAATAAAAGACTATTGGATTTTTTTGCTCATTCATGGGATGTGGGTCTTATTGTCCAGGTACTTTCCTACTTACTTCCTATCTAAATTTCCCTGGAGAAGGTGGGTTGTAATAAGTAATTGCATTCCTTTCCCGTGGTCGACTTGATGCCATGAGATTTATTGGGGTCTGGAGTCAATGTTGAAGTGTCCCAGGAACTTCCCTTCTGACTCTATACTTCTGTGCTGCTACCTGTGCAGGGTCCGCCCTGCCAGTGGGACAGAAAATAGCTAGGATGGTGATGCTGGTGTCTGAGACATTTTCTGCCAGATGTGATTCCATATGTACGACTTTGAGGCTGCTGTTTGACTAGTCTGTTAGACAGCTCTCCTAGTTTTGGCACAACTCCCCAGATGTTGATGAGGAGGATTTTGCAAGGCCAAAAGGAATCTCTTGGCAATTGTTGTTTCCAGTGCCTAGATCAATACTAGGTAAGGTTTCATTCCTTTGTTTAGACTTTGTAGCATTTTGTACGACCGTGTGGCTTGCTAGGCCATTTCAGAGGAGTTAAGTAACAACCACATTGCTGTGAATCTGGAGTCACATGTAGACCAGACCAACTAAGGACAGCTGATTACTTTCACTTGCTATCATCTTCTGCAAGTAAACAGTACATGTAAGGCAAGCCTTGAGCAATACAAGTTGATTTAACAACCCATCAGCACCTTTTTCTCATCCGATACAAATTGTTGCTTCCTTTGAAATTTAGGATTTTGTGTCTTTCTTGATAAGTGCGATCTAGAAAGCTTCAACAATCTGTTTCTTTTCTCAGCTATATTCGATAAATTAATGATTGAAACAGTTGCACTGATATAGGGGCTTTTTAGAAATAAAAACACAGAATGTTATTTGTATGGAGCTGGAAACTAGTTACATTGGGCCATATTCATCAAGCACGTGCAAACATAGGTACCATATCACTGTTCTCCTACATTTTCCTACTAAATCACAGACCTTACGGAAAATCAAAGCACTATCTTAAATTTAACTGTGTTCTCATGGTGCAGGAGAGTCGAGCGAAGGTAAACTATGTCTCATTTCTCAAAGCAGCAGTTGCTATATTCTGGATTTAAATGTCTGACAACACAGATAGATATTTTGACAGTTCCTGTGTAAGGGTAAGTATGGAAGATGAGTGTGTTGTTAAGGTTGGTACAAACTGGGTTGAGTGACAGATGAATAGGGTGCCATGTTGGTATGGTGACAAGGCACAAGGTGAGAAGGCTTTTGGAGAAGAGTCATATCAGATTTGAAACTTTAACTCTGTCTCTCTCTTTCACAGATGCAGCCATGCCTGCTGAGTTTCTCCAGTACTTTCTGTTTTAATTTCAGATTTCCAACATCTGTAGTATTTTGCATTTACTGAAGGTGAGAAGGGAGCCAAGTAAGTGATCGAGTGAAATAAAACAAGGAATTGCAAATGCTGGAGATCTGAAACAGAAGCAGAAATTGCTGGAGAAAATCAACTCTGAAGAAGGGTTACTGGTCTTGAAATGTTAACTTTGTTTTCTCTCCACAGATGCTGCCAGACCTTTGGTAATGAAGATAGTCGATTCTTGGGGAAACTGGACAGTTGGTTCTGGTGACAGAGGGATTTCTGGGCAGGTATGGTGGGTATATGGCCATTGGAAACTCTAGGCTATTTGCAAACGCCAAGGAAATAATTATTATGGAAATGTGCACCCCTGGTTCCACATTCACTCGTGCATTGCACTTGAGTGCTGAGCAACAATGTATCAGTGTAAGAAATACACTTGCCGAAACTCCAGAATTTTGAGTCTAAAAGTGAGATTATTTTGAATTCTTGGGAACGAATGCATACTAATTTCTTTGGAAGCTGGAAGGTGAGTCATGTATAAATAATGGCTGTATTTCTATCACATGAGAAAACTAAAGCATTCCCAAGTGATCAATACATATCCAAGTCAAATGCAGTCAATTGAGGCAAAACCTCTTTCGCAGTCATATCATAATTGCAATTGGAGCTGTTGTATTAAGGATGCTTTTGCTTGAATAAACTGTTAAGTTTTGCCTCATCTATACTCCATTCCTTTATACATGTAAACATACTCACCTCTTTCCAAGCAACCTGCACGAACAATGCACAGGCATTAGCCCCTGACCCCAAAATGACAATTTCCCTTCGCTGCACCACCTCAGTATTATTCTGTAGGTCAGGCTCTTCCTCCCCTGGGTACTTGAATTCCAAATAGCCATCTGTTTCAAATAGTTCATATACTTTTTCCTGTTGCAAACTTCCACTGCTGAAAACATATGTACCCCTTTGAGACCTGCTGTGGCATCAGAATTCCCACTCTCAAGGCTGCATACATTTTGCATGTAACGGAATTCTGCTGTAACCACAAGAATATGAATTCCTCTGAAGAGATACCACATATTCCAGACCTACCGCTGCATGCACACCTGACAAAAAGTAATGTTCATTGAGGAAACCAAAACAAATCAACCGCTTTGCGGTGACACACCTGAAAAAGTACGAAATTCCACTTTACAGCTATTTAATTTGCCTGAAAAACCAAAAGGTGACTCCTACAAAATGCAATTTCTTTGGAAGACTAGACATTCTACAAACATACATTTCTGGTGCATTAGAGTTTCCTGCAGTGTCAGATACTTTGAACTCAAAGCTGTCAGATGTCAGTTCTATGGAGGGACTGATGATGTAGCGAATTGTACGTCTGTCCACCTCTTTCTGGGTAAATGAGCCTTGAATGTATCCACCTGCAATACATCATTTTCATGCCAGAGAGTTTATTTTGTATTCACCATCACTGAAGAAAGATGCAGCAATTCATTAACATATAAGACTCTTTGGCAGTTTTGCCATTCTGCATAGCCAGCGTCAGTGGCGCAGAAGTTTTTGCCAGATCTCTGCCCACTCATTTTAGCATGACACACGGTGAATGTTTTGACAATATGAAGAACAATGCATAACACATTAAAACGAGTACATGTCCAATTCTACAATTTGTGCAGAATGCTTGATGTCCTTGGTTTATGCTTATAAAACAGATGAAGTCTGTTTTTTTAGGGAAGAATAAAGTAAACTAAGCAATTGCATTGAAAATAACAGAAAATCGAGGGCCATTATACCATGATATAATTTTAATCACCTCTATGTGGAAACACTCAAACATGTTGTTCTGAGTGGTAGACGAATATTTTGAACAATATCAGGAGAACAAATGGGAAGAGATCTGACATTACGGTACTGCACCCAATTTATTAACGGGGTCTCCCTGACAAATCCAGAAATGTAATGCAGCAACACTAATGTTTTCTATATCTTGCATAACAAAACAATAATTTACATGCAATGAAAATCAAATAGACATTTCAACACAAGATACAATATTAATGCCAAGCATGTGCATGTGTTAGCAGTTGTAAACAACATAAATACAATTGTTTCAGATCTTTAGGAAATTAATTCTCTGATTTTCATATTTGCACCAATTAATTGAATACCTGAAGTAGTACTTTCCAAGTATCCATAGTAAGGTGGACGGAGAATTGTGTAGATCAGCTCCTCATCTTTGCTGTCTACGTCTGAGGATTTTAAGTTCTGGGCAGTGATGTAGATACCAAAGCGTCCATCTTTCAGATTGTGAACTGTGGTTGGACATTGATTGATGAGGATATAGGGAGAAACCTTGTCAACATGCTCCACCTGCAATTAATATACTGTTAGAAGTGCAGATTATTTTCTTGGACAGTCTTTATCATTGATCTACACTTTCAGAAATTGTTAATCAGATTATCCTAATGCTGTTTTTAAATTCTCTGTAGTGACTTGCCATATTCTTTGCCAATATTTTAGTCACCTTATCCTATTTACTTTTATGGAATGAATCACAGAAAATATATGATACTGAATGAAATAATTTGCTCCATTGGGCTCACAAATTCAAGATTTTGCTTTGGCTTGTGAAGAAATGCATCAGACCTTCCAAAATGCATCACCTTGCATTTGTTTGGATTAAATTCCATCTGCTATTTCTCTGCTCAAGTCTCCAGCCTACCTCTATCCCGTTATATCCTCTGGCAATCCTCCGCACTATCCGTACCTCCCCCAAACCTGGTGTCGCCTGCAGACTTACTAATCAGATCAGCTATATTTTCCTCCAAATCATTTCCATTTATTACAAAGAACAGGGGTCCCAGCACTGATCTCTGTGAACACCACTGATCACAGATGTCCAATCAGAAAAGCACCCTTTCACTGCAACTCTGCCTTCTATGACTAACCCAGTTCTGTATCTGCCTTACCAGCTCACTGCAGATCCTATGTGACTTCTTTTAAAATAACCTGTCGTGAGGGACCTTGTCAAAGGCCTTGCTTAAGTCCCTGTAGACAACATCAACTGCCCTGCCTTCGTTAATCATTTTTGTCACTTCCCTAAGAAACCTAATCAAATTTGTGAGACATGAGCTCCCCCACACAAAGCCAATAAGTCCATCTTTTTCCAAATGTGAGCAAATCCTGTCCCTAACAATCTTCTTCAATAATTTTCTTAGGAAATGACTGAAGTTTGACATTTTTGAATTGCTTACATATACAATTCTGGGAGACTTTCATGCTGCAGTGTTAGTGCTCCTACCTGTGGACAAGAACATCTGGGTTCAAGTACTACCTGTCCTGAATTTGTCTCCTAACTTGTCTAATCAGGTTGTCTGGTATTTGTGTGACATGAATGTTACATGCCACTTATTGGCCCAGGTCTGCATATTATCCATCCACATGAAAGGAAGGTCATTGAAGAAGAAGCTGAACTTGGTTGAGCTTAGGACACTGTACAATACTTTTGGGAACAAAGTCCTGCATTCACATTGAGATATTCCTCACAAGTCATAATCTAACAGTCACTTCTTGACAATCAGTGACATTAACATTGCCAAATCCACCACTACCAATAGACGGGAAATTACCATTGACCAGAAACTGAACAGGTTACAGACTAAGAATCCTGAAATGAGTAGCTCACTTCCTAACTCCCCAACGCCTGTCCATAATCTAGAAGGCACATTTCAGGAGTATGATGGACTACACCCCATTTGCCCAGATGAGTGCAGCTCCAACAACACTCAGAAAGCTTGACACTATCCAGGACAAAGCAGTCTGCTTAATTGGCATCACATCCACAGAAAAATCACTCCCTCCACCACCGATGCTCAGGAACAGCAGTGCGTGACATCTACAAGGTGCACTGCAGAAATTCACCAAAGCTCCTCAGTGCACACCTTCCAAACTACAACTATGACCATCTAGAAGGACAAGGGCAATAAGTACTTGGGAACACTACCATCTGCCCTTTCCCCTCCAAGACACTCACCATCGTGACTTGGAAATATATTGTCATTCCTTCGCTGTCACTGGGTCAAAATTCTGGAACAATCTTCCTAACACCATTGTGAGGGTACCTAAACCAAATGGACTGAAGTGGTTCAAGAATACAGTTCGTTACCACCTTCTCAAGGGCAATTATGGATTGGCAATAAATGCTGGCGCAGCCAGTAAATCCCACATCCCATTAATTAATTAGAAAAAGGTAAGAGACTGGATCATAAACAGTGGTACATGACAACCATAATAGTATAGCTCAATTAAGAAACTGAGGATGCTATTATCATAAGCAAGTCTGCCAAGATCAGGCTATGAAATAAACTAAAGAAAAAGCACACTGAATACCAAGTGATTCAACAGAATGGCAGTAGGAGATGTGATATTGCAGTCGGACTTGTAAGAAGAGCATAAAATCAAAGGGCCTTATCTGAAGTCAGAAGAAGGATCAGGACTGGTCAGCCTGACTCAGACCCACAATCAACATCAGACGGATCAGCCAAATTGCAGTGAATTGGTCTGAAGTTTTATTTTTGTAATGGTGTACATGGAAACACAGGGCAGAATTTTCCCAGCTCCTGAATGACAGGGGCAACAGAGAATTGATTGGGAAAAATTAGAGTCTTGACATAGAGATAAAAAATGTCTGATTTTCTGCCCAAGTTTTAATAATGAGATAATAACCTCACTAGTGGGTGGCAATTGGTCATAGATATCATGGAGGCATCTTTATTTGGGATGTTCAAGGATTTAGTAAAACATCAAGCTTATGGTTGAGCCAAACCCTGTTGTGTGCAATTTTGTTCTTCACAAAATCTGAAAGTCCAAAAACCATCCATAAAAGAAACAGGGGTGAGAACCTCTTAAACACCCACACGTTCCTTTCCTCCTCTACTGCTAGACAATCAAGGTTGCTTTTTTTTTCACTCATGGAGACATAGGCATTACTAACTGGGCCAGCATTTCTTGCCCACCCCAAGATGCCTTTGAGAAGGTGGTGGTGAGCCACCTTCTTGAACTGTAAGTAGACCCACATGTTAGAGAGGGAATTCCAGGGAAAGGTACTGAAGGAAATGACACTATACTTTCAAGTCAGGATGGTTTGTGACTTGAAGGGGAACTTGCGGGTGGCTGTGTTTCCATGTAGCTTCTGCCCTTGACATTCTAGATGAAAGTGGTTGTGGGTTTGGAAGGTGCTGTCTAAGGGTCTTGAGTGAATTTCAGCAGTGCATCTTGTAGATGGTACACACTGCTGCGACTGAGCGTTGGTAGCGGATTGTCTGAATGTTTGTGAATGTGGTGCCAATCAAATGGGCAGCTATGCCCTGGATAGTGTTCAGCTTCTTGAGTGTTGTTGGAGCAGCAGTCATCCAGGCAAATGGGAGTATCACATTACACTTCTGACGTGTGCCTTGTAGATGGTGGAGTCAGGAAGTGGGTTATTTGCTGCAGTATTCCTACAATCTAACGTTCTTGTAGCCATTGAATTTATATGGTGAGTCTAGGTTCGTTTCTGGTCAATGGAAACTCCAAGGATGTTGGGAGTGGGGGATTCAGTAAAGGTACTGTCATTGAATTTGGAATTAGGATATAGCACTGGCTGGCATTTCCAATTGTCTATTCTAGCAGAGTGCCACAGATCACACAGATATCTGTAGATACGGTATGAAAAACATCTCACTACAAAGATCTTAAATGGAGGAGGTAGGTAGGAAACTTCTAGTCTATGATGCCTTCCTCACCCCATTGGAAAATAGCCTGCTTAGGGGACAATGTTAGTCTAAATCAGCCATCAGGAAACCGACTAGGTTAGATATGATAGATGTTTGAACATACAGACTTTAATCTCCCATGAAGTTCTTCCTAATTCTGTGTGCATTGTATCCAATGAGTTAGGTTAAAATTTCTCCTTCATTGTTTGAATCACACAAATGGAGACTTGGAACTGAGGAGACGTTAGACCTTGTGAAATCATATTCTAACACAAGTCAGTGCCTTTGGTAGAGTGGACAAATAAAGCATGAGGTTAAACCGTTATGGAGTTAAACCATATTCAAATATGGAACACCACTGTGCAACCTTGGAATTGGAGCATTTGAGAATCGCAAAGTTAATTTATTCCAGAACATCCACTTTTGAAGTTTTGCCAAAAATGTCTCTCAGATTCAGTTCGCATCAGCACCTGCCTAATTAACCCATGTAGGTACTCAACAGACATCTTCTGCACAGGAAACCAACTTGTTTTTCCAGTCACTAACTTATACATTTATTATGGGAGGAAGTGTTGATAAAAGAGGTAAAGGCATATTTAATCAATGTTGTGGTTGTGTAGGTCTCTGACATACAATTATTTACATAATTCTAACATTTACCATTAATGGCGTGTGCATCTGTCATCTCACAGAAATGATTTAATAATGCTGTATTAAACATTGTAGATGAATAATGTTAGAGTGAAAGAAAATAATGCAAAATTAAAATACATCTTCACTTTGATTCAAAAATATTCTTCAGGGTAGGTCTAATTTTAAATTTTCCTGCAATTTATTAATTGATTTTAATTGCAATTTAGTAGTTAATTCACCATACATCCATTTATTAGCAGTTTCCCCCTTGTCTTTCTGTGGATGCAGGTTAAGTCCTCGTTAATATTGTTTATTATCAACTTATTTTCACCCACTTAAAGACAAGATTCTATTTATGTTTATATGTTTCTTTTAACTTATTGTGTTCAGTTAACAGTTGCAGCCTTGAAGTTATTCAAAGACTCCAGTTAGTGAGATTGCAATTAAACACACAACTGAATCAATGGAATATGGACAATGGAAATAGTCTCAGTTTGTCACCTGATAAGTTATTTAAACCTTAGATTCAACTATCCTTCAGATCTGTTTAATCTTTCTTTTCTTTCACTATTCTATGGATAAGTTAAAGTATTGTTAATATTCTGAATTTCCTCTTTTGTTTTCCTGTTCTCCAAATAAGACATCCTCCTTGCTATTTCCCCTTTCTAGCTCCACATTGCGTTGTCTGATGCACTGAAACTCTCTTTTCTGACAATCTCAAAACTCTCTGCATCTCACAACTTTTCCTTTACAATGTTTTTTTGTATTGTTCCCAGGACAGAGCTGTCGTTGGCAAGGCTGATGCATTTATTGCTCAACCTAAGATATCAGAGGAAAGCTGAGGTGAGGCATGGTGGCTCAGTGGTTAGCACTGCTGCCTCAGTGCCAGGGACCTGGGTGCAATTCCAGCCTTGGGCAACTGTCTGTGTGGAGTTTGCACATTCTCCTGGGTGGGATGCTCTTCAGAAGATGTCAGTGTGGACTCAATGGGCCAAATGGCCTGCATCCATACTGTAGGGATTCTATGCCTTGCACCATAGCCATGTCATTAAATGCAATTGAACAGTTTATAAGGGTCATATAAATAATGTGAATAATTTTGTTCCTTGAAAAGACATTTGTGAACCAATTGAGTTTTTAATGACTTTCTGCAAGTTTTGTGATTACTTTTACTTAGATCAGCTTTTATCCCAGATTTTTAAAATTGCATTCAAATTCTTGACTCTCATGGTAAATTCATGTTGTCTGGTTGATCAGTGCAGTCTGTGGATTATTTGTCCAGCAGCACAACCACTGTACATGATCGCTTTTAATCCCAAAGTAGATATCATTTATCTGTGAGATAGTAAGAACTGCCGATGCTGGAGTCAGAAATAACACAGTGTGGAGCTGGAGGAACACAGCAGGCCAGGCAGCATCAGAGGAGCAGGAAAGCTGACGTTTCAGGTCGGGACCCTTCTGAAGAAGGTGCTCCTCCAGCTCCACACTGTATTATCACTTATCTGTGATTTCTTCATTTTTCTTCATCCACTATCTTCTTAATACTGATAAAAGCCTACACTAATTGACATAGGCCACTCACTTTAGCTCCTCAATATTGTAAGTAGATAAAGAGCCAATTGCAGGAGTTCCAGGCAATTTGCAGAATTTCTTCCTTGTTGTGTACGAGGTTGCTTACACCAATAAGTCGGGTTGGGGTTAAGGAATCATTCTGTTCGGTTTTTTTATATTTGTGGTTCAGAGGTCTTTAATACTTTTGATGAAAATGGTGAGCTGTCGGGGTTGGGGAGAGGGTGAATGGAGTTTTGTCTGTGTTAAGAGGAGGAAAACAGCCTCCCTTTGCATGCTCATGATGCAGCCTCTATTGATCCATAAACAGCTGTAGGGTCAGCACAGCACCAAGCACTTTAAGGTAACTTCAACAACACTCTAAGCTAGACACAAAAACAGAAATTGCTGGAAAAGCTCAGCAGGTCTGTTTTTGTTTCTGATTTATACAGCATCTGCAGTTCTTTCGGTTTATACTCTAAAATAGAATTTCAGAAGTTTATTTACTGAAAAAAGGAGAATTGTGTTCTTTTATTATGCCACAAAACAGTGTTGCATCGAGGTGCAATTTACTGGAATGTTAAAACAGTAATTATTTGTGTGAGATTCACGGTTTAATGGGCACTGCCTATTAATTTACATTAAAAGCCTTTATTATGGCATTAATTAAGCAAGCTCACAAACAACCTAAAACAAAAAGGTGTTAAAACAAATAGTAAATTAACTTCCTATTTTGAATATTACTGGTTGCTGCACTGAAATAGCTCTATTAATATTAAAGCTTTAGATTAATGCAACAAAATGCCTAAATTGTGACTATAATGATACATAGAAAATCTGAACACTATTCATTCTGTGGTATGTGATGTGAATGTTAATTTTATTGCAGAAATTTTTTTAAGAAGTACACAATGATGTATTTTGCTTTTGAAACGAAAATATAAAAAATTGTACAAGAACTATAATTCAAAGAAAAAGCAGAAAATATCTGAAAAAATAAGTTGATATATTGACAAGATAACAGCTTAATTAGTTTATAAAAATAATTCATTAAGCACCAAAATGCATATTTGAAAAGTGATCAGCATTATTAAAAATAAGTTGTAACATAATTAACACCAGGATGGTAAATTATATTTGAAATCAAAACAATGCTTGTAAATTTCAACTGTATACCTGCTAGACTCTGATATATTCCCTGTGTTTATTTTTGTACAGTTGTGGTAAAGGGCATTGTGGTCGCAAAGAACAGAAAATAATGGTAATTGATACTGTCACTTTTGAAAGAACATATTGTCTAATTCTTATTATTTGAATGTTAAGTCAACACAGAAGGTCACTCAATCATCATGTCTGTTATAGTTCTTTTTAAGGGTTATCCCCATAGTTCCTACTCCCTCTGTCTTCCTTGTAGCCATGCAAATTTTTCATTTATAAGTGTACTTCTGGTTACCTTTTAAAAATTACCATTTAACCCACTTCTATCATCCTTCTAAGAAATGCTTTTTGGATTATAATATCTCGCTGTATAAAAGAAAATTGCCATCAATATCCCTTGGGCTTGTTCTTCAAGTTTTTGTTGCTAAACTTCATTAAGAAATAATTTCTTCTGAAATGACAGCAAGTTTATTCAAGCTCAATTCTGAAAATTTTCATTTTCTGAACAAATCAAACATTTGTTTTAATTTAAACTGCTTTTTAAGTTAAATTAACTCCTTTAAATTGAATTATCATGTACTAAGATTTTAAAGAGATCTATGTTAGGTTTGAGTCAATGCTGTGGTCAAAGATAGACGGGTAGAGTAAAGTTAAGCTGGAGACATCATATAAAAGCATTAATCATGCTCTCTCAGTATCACCCTCTGAAATGGCTATTATTAAAAACTATTAAATACAAGAAATATTTTAGAGGAGCTGGTTTTAAAGTGGGTAAATTAACGTAGTTTGAATGTAAGTATTAATAAAAACTAAAATAGGCAAAGAAAGAAGTTCTAGTTCCACCTTCCTTAAACAGCTGGACAGTGATAGAACTGATGATTGAATGAATCGGTGCAATATATTCAATGTAATTTATTACATTTAAGAGTGAATACCACCAATTAATTTCATCTGCCATAGATAATTTGTTATTTATTTTAGTAAATACCTGCAGAATAATTGATTTTTAATTGAGTTTTATGTTATTGCACACATAATATCCACGTACCTGTAATCTGAATATAACAGGCTCCTCTCTCATCTGGCCATTGACTAAAAAGCCATGATTGGTTCCATCAGAAGCAATGAACGTAAAATGGTCAAGCTCAGAGGACCCAGCATTGTGCTTGTATGAAATGTCCAAATTATTCACATTCAACTGTGTGAAGTGGGCCTGGGAAAGAATGTTTTCTTTCAGGTAGATGTTGCCATACTGAGGAGGCTGGATAATAATGTAAGTTAGGTTCATCAAGGGAGTGTCTGGATCTGAGAGTTGAAGATTGTCAGGAGAGATGACCAACTTGGCCCCATCTGGTAACTGAAGACCTTTATTATTGACTAGAGTAGGCATGATACGGTCAGTGTGCTCAATGTTAAACTGCATCGAGCTGTTTTTAACTGTCATCCCATTGCTAACAAAAAATCTGTGGGAAAAAAAGAGTATGAATGAGAAAGGACTTAATTCCGCCATAGCTGATAATGGCATCTGTTAGGAAGTCTCGTTTTTAGAGTAATTATCCCAATCAATCCTGATGAAAAGGTTTTCACTTTAAATTCAAATATCTGTGCCAAGGGTAGTGATTTTGTTAATCATCTGCATCCATCATCTGTTGGTGTTTTTTTGGACATTGTTCTACTAGCCCACAAACAGCAATACCCATCTTTCTTTCTGGCCAATTCGCAAGCCCACCCTAATTGTCGATAACAGGATTATTGCTTAATCTTTTAAATATTTTGATGTGGGTTCCTTTGAAATTTCAAAAAGCATGTTCTATGTATTCTTTGTATTCTCTTTTTTGTAAAATGAATTATGTTCTATCTCTTGCATCCAGCCTGTGTCTGTCAAAATTGATCAGTGCTCCAACAAGCTCTAATAAGACTTTTTTTGCATCTCTTTTCAAGCTTTAAAATCTGTCACAACTGGTATTAATCTAATCCGAAAGAGAATTGTCAAGTGTTAGTGCATGAACAGGCCTTGACAGTTTGTCTTTCTGCAAACTACAGACAGATTGTGAGTTAGGAGCTGCCGAGCAGATGGACAAGTTAGAAGTAGCACAATAAAAAGTAATTTAATAAATCACCTGGAACCAGATCACTTCCAAATGCTGAGAATGAATTATAGCAGAGCTGATAGGGAGCTGGGCTTTGGCACTAGATTATGCCAGAAGGTACCGGCTACAAGAAGTGATAAACATTCATGAAAACCATCTATTTCATCATAGTCATAGGATGGAAACCCACATAGGCCTCTGATCGAAAAACAACATTTTTCAATATCAGAATAGATTTTTAATTATACGATTTGAATATATTGAACTATAATCCACATTATGGTTTTGCATAATCACAGTTAAGAAATTTGGCATGATTGATACAAATGCTCTCCTTAACAAAGTAAGCAATAAAACATCACAATAGGATTATGACAAGATATTAATCCTTCCACTGTAAGCACTTTGAACTCTCAGTGGTCAGTCATCTCTGACAAAAGAACCCTGTAGGATATTCAGTTCAACTAATCTATCGAATTATCTGTATCAAATTATATTTGTGTTATCTCTTGGGGATTTGAGAGGCTTTTGTGAGGATAATTTAATTTTCTGTCGGATTAAAAGAGTGACATTAAATTTAAACGTAATGATTTTACAAAAACATTTTGCAAACTATGCATTTAGGTAGTTATGTACAGCAGATTTTGTATTTTTTCTCACGTGGGGATCAACGTGTAGGATCAATGGTGACTACCTTCTCGCCCCTAGCGATGATAAAGCATGCCCGGTCAGCCATGAATCAGCTCATTAAGAGCTGACTGGTAAGCTTCAGTGAGTTTCTCAGTAAATCACTGGCCTCTACACCAAGATGCTGGATTGGTGGAAGCTGCTGGACAATTGGAGGCTGCAGATTCTGACTCATGACGTCTGCCAATTGAGACCTACTTCTCAGGGTGAATTCAGTGGTGAGAGGGTAAATACTTTCCACAGTTTTCTCACAGGTTGAAGGTTTCGGTATCTCAGTCAGGAAGTTAGCCACACTTTATTGCCTGCGAGGAAGACAGGTGCTTGAGGAGGTGGTGAGTTCAGGCCCTGAAGATAAGGCTGGTAATTGACATCTTAAGGGTTTTAATTTGGGAGGATGCGAATGTTGCCCATTGAAATTACCATCCAAATCTTAATCAGGGAGGGAGAGAGAAGTATGGGGTAGGGATGGGGGTAAAGTAGGTCCAAGTAGTGCCATTAGTTCCATTTCTAGCCACTTCTCCTGCCACCTTCAGGAAGGAGAAAATCAATTCCGTTATGTTTTTGTAACATTCAGTTTTAAAAGCAGATTCTGTTACAAAATATATGCTGCCTCATAGGCAAGAACTGACTGTTACAATCAGTATTTATGTGTTTTGATCTGTACTATTATTGTTCAGACATCTAAAGTATGACAGTGCAGGTCTCCTCACCTAAATCCATCTGTGCTGGCCTCACGACTGTTGTCATGGACATAGCAGACCTTCTGGGCTGCTACCTCCAACTGGCTGAAACTGGAAATGGCCACTCCAGGATAATTGATGTACTCGATCTGACCATGTGCAGGTGGCACAGAGATGGCGTACAATAGCTCTTCGGGTTTGCCAGTGCCATCTGTTGCCTTGAGAACATCTGTCGTCAAGGTGACCCTGTCACCCTCTTTTAAAGTTACAGCCTTGGTGAGGACAACAATGCCACCTATCAAAATTTAAAAAAAAAAAGGGTAAAGGGAAGGAAAAGAAAATGTAAAACTCAGATATTGTCACCCATGAAGAAAGCCTCAGCTGTTTTAGTGATGAATTAGCTTAATTTAATTGCTAAAATGCAGCTCTCTGCTTTCATTTGTGAGGGTGGCTTTGATTTTATGAACTCCCTATTGTCAGCACGGTGCAGCAGATTGAGTAAATGTTCAGGATTTACAGTTTACAGATGGCACTCCTCATTCTCACCAGTTGTGACTGTGAATGTTCATCAGAAAACGGTGCCAGGCACAGCCTCCAGAGAGCCGGCTGCTTCTATTTCTCTCGTACCAATCATTTGCTGGCAGCTATGCTGATCTGCAGAAGCTGAACCCAGTTTTCTAGGTTGACTGACACCATTTCAGGGAGATTTACCAGATTTTCTAAACTTGCCACCATCAATCATGAAGATACTCAACTTGTTAAAGAAAAGATATATTAAATGATTATATTCACCTCATAAATTTTGACGATATGTACTGCCATGGAAAGTGGGAGATCAAAGAGAGTATTATGTGTCAAGCAGCTTGATGTGACATCATTCTCAGAGAGTTCTTTTACTGTATGCTCCAGTACATTAAAGGTGAACACATGGGTTCTGTACACAGCTTCCAGCTGGTGCTCCACTGAACACAGCCAATTTGCTATGTACAAAAAAAATCGCCATGCAGTTGGGCTAAACTCTTTTATTTCTGATGTGCCATTGAGGGCCCCTACAGTGCTTTTAAATGAATTAGACTTGAACTAATGTTAGAATTAGGTTCTAAAGCATTTCATAGAATGAGAGGAAAGAAAAAGCTGCAGGTGTTCAGAACAAATTTGGATGTAGGATTTCTTTTCCATGACTGGTGGTCAATACTAATGTTTGCACATGACTGCGATTGCTTTGTTATATCCTCACTTGATTTTGTAGTAACTCTGTTTCTGATCAACCAACATAATGCCTATAAAATAGTCTGAAATAGAGATAGAAAGCAAAACTACAGTCTGAAAGAAAAACAAGATAATTCTGGAAACAAAGAACAGTTTGACCCTGGAGGGTATGACTGTTGCTGAAGAGTTAAATTTACTGTCCCTTGCAGATGTTGATAATCCGCCATGCAATTCCAACATTTTCTATTTTAGTTACTGATTCCAAATATATGCTTGTCATACTTTCTCTGCTGGTCCTTTACATTTAATCTCCTTGTCTACATCTTCACCTTTGTACCTAAAATAATGGAATAAGACTCTCCCAAAAAATGTTGAAGGACTTGAAATACAAATAATAGGGTAGCCCTTCTGAATATTTTATTTTTATCTTGCATATATATAATATTCAATATATTAAGTAAAGTTCTCTTTTCAATCGTTATTAGATGATTAATTGCTCGCTTGTGCCAGCGATAGTAATTTATGCATGCACAAAACAATGGTGTTTTCAGATGCTGGCTCCAGTTCTATTAATGGCATTAGTTTTTCATTATCAACCTCAGAAGTAATTTGGTTTTCTTGATTTAAATGTTATGGGGAAAATACTTAATTCAGTTACAGTTAAGATCACAACACTTGGTGATAAGCAGTTTAATTCCACTTCAGCTGACGTGCACACAGAATACTATACTCTCTGACACATGCACTTGACAAGATGTCTTCATAAAATAATAAACCAATGCTGTTTTTCTGGTGTTCAATGATGCAATGGTAGATTCTAATCAACATGCAACTCAAATATATGATCTTTGCCAGTTAATACACAGTCATATGCCTCATGTGTATGATATTTTTCCATAAATAATATTGGGTGTTTTACGATTTCTGATTGAATATTCTGCTGGGAACAGTTTAAAGTTTTATTAATCTATTTATTTTTAACATGAATGATTAGTAGTGCTGAAACTATTTGGAGATTAGTCATATCAAAATAATTATTTCTGCAATCTCTGCAAAAACAATTACCTGATATCTAGACAATTTGATTAGCCAAATAAATTTCAAAATATAAGGCTGCTTGAGCTAAGATTTCTTTTTGGCCCCATTTATCATCAAAACAGCTGCAGAACTGTATTGGTATCCATTAGTGTTACATTTTCAAACGTAAATCTAATGTTATTCATTGTGCCTTTAGTACAATGATACTTAAATTGAAGTAAGCTATTGGATTTTTACATATTTGTATATCATGTGTCAGTTTCTGTTTTATGCGTGTGCAAAGTTAATAATTAAATTAAGTATTTCTGTAGCCATGTTGATTTCTTTTAAAACAGTTTTTGAGGCCTAGCTTTAGAATGAATGAAGTTTTGTGCATTATTAATGGATTTCTTTGTTTTATCTCAGATTGTTTTGTGACTCTGATAGGTGAATAATGGGGCCTCTAGATCTGTCAGAGAAATCTGGAACTTTTTTTTAACTTAAGATAAACAAGTAAAGCTTAGAGAGGGTAGCTTTTGGTTTCAGTTTTACTTTGAGTTTTGAGCAGTCTGATGAAATGCTTGGAATAGGTTAGCTGTGTAAACCAAAGCTGCTGAAAAGAAGGATGTATTACTAGATTGTCTTAGATTAAAGAGTTAGTGTTAGTCCTAGGCCAGACATGTTGTCATAATACTATGAAGAGATTACTTAGAGATGAGTATATTTTAAATCAGATGTATAATAGCTCTAGAATATAGCTGCATAAAAGTTGAAATTACAAGTGACTAAAACCTATAAAGGTGTTACATATAGGGGCTCAGGTGGTGCTTGAGTATTGTACCATGGGTGTGTTTGGGTATTATAAAAAAACTATTTTTTTTTCCCTTTTTTTTACATGAAGGAGAGTTTTGGGTGCTTGGGATTATACTTTTACTGTATGTTGAAAAGTCTTTGAACTTTTATTATAAGCAGATGGTTTGGTTTATTCTATTTTGTTTTCATTTCTTTTGTTAATAACTTCTGTTTTATTATTAAAACAAAATCTGCAGCATTGCATGCTTATGCTTCAACAAGAGCCAGTGTGGAGTTTGCACATTCTCCCCGTGTCTGCGTGGGTTTCCTCTGGGTGCTCCGGTTTCCTCCCGCTGTCCAAAGATGTGCAGGTGAGGTGGATTTGCCATGCTAAATTGCCCATAGTGTCTAGGATGGGAAATGCAGGGATAGGATAAGGGGTGGGTCTGGGTGAGATGCTCTTCAGAGGGTCAGTGTGGACTCAATGGGCCAAATGGCCTGCTTCCACGCTGTAAGGATTCTATGATCTATGAGCTTCTTTATTTTGATCTGTCAAGCCAGGTCTCGGTTTGGGATCTGACTTGTCAGTATTAACATTAGCTGGGAACAAAAAACTATTGGTACCATCAGTGTCTTCCAGGCCAAGGTCAATGCGGCACTGTAACAACTGGAAGGACCAAAGCAACTGTTATGTTGCTTAGTTCAATATTGGCATGTTTTAAGTGCAATAAGCAACAAATGTAATGAATTTCTCAGTTTATCAAGCTACTGGCTATAATCTAACACGGGATTATATACTTTTAAGACCAAAGGAAAGGAGATCAACATTGGGTGTGATGCTGGAAGAAAGTTGCCTTGGTAACCTCCAGCAACTTCTGCATGAGTCCATGGCTATGGGAAGATTACAAACATTTCCAAAGTACCTTGAGGCAACATGTTCTGAGAAACATTGTTCCCATTTGCAGTCACTTTGCTTTCATTGTGTTGAACACCATTTGCTCCAATTACCTGCAACATGTATGACATATTGGCAAATTGATTATGCCCACTTTTTCCTCCTGTAAATATTACTTTCCTCGCAGCCAAACACAGTTAAGCAATGGAGGAATCAAATGACATATATCATGTTTTCAGCATCCATTCTTGTTACCATTCAGTATTGCCTTTTGACGCCTGGGCTATAGCCCTCATGATGGCATGAAGAATGCCTTGAATTCTCTTCTTAAAGAGAATAGAGCTTGCAGTTGAAGAGCAGCAAGAGGCATTTCACTTCTGCTTCAAATCATTAATCACACTCTTTAGTCATTGTTGGAGACTAGGTTGAATTGATTTCCAAATACAAAGCTCCTGATCTCAAGTATACCCCTATAGACAGTTCTGATGTTGACACTAAGCACTTCCCAAAAGGAAAATAATTTATTATAGCACAAATTGTATTTTCCTGCCTTTATTAGTCAATGTTCCACAGCTGTATAGGTTACGACTGGAGGCCTGGAGCACACAGAGCAGCAGCTATGCCAAAAGGTGAAGGATAAACAGGATCAGTAGCAAGCCATTTGCAGAACTATGCCATCTGCTGCTAGGATATCTGGAGCCAATCTATGCCATTGAAACTTCAATGCTATTGGCAATCAAGATCAACTCTCATCCAAACTTTACTACCTCTATCTCCCCTCAATGTATCATAAGGATCAAATGCGGCTTTAATGAATGACTTGCTCAGACATGCATCAAATTGGAGACATTCAATTGTCAGCATGGCCAACATTTAATCTCCTTTTACACAAACTAGCAATAGCAGCATTACAAAGCAACCCACACTGCTTATTAATGATTCATTAATGACAGCAGTGTGGCTGTCAAGCTATCAGGTTCCTGCTCTTCTCCTGTCACTGCCAATTTATCTTCATTATAGAAACATAGAATGGTTACAGCACAGAGGTAGGCCATTTGGCCCACTATATCTGTGCCACGTCTTTATGAAAGCTAGTCTCATTCCCCTACCTTTTCTCTCTACCCATGTAAATCCTTTCTCTTCAGATAATTATCCAATATTATTTTGGAAGATGCAAACAAAATTCCGTCTCCAAACCACATGAGTACACTCCAGGTCAAACCCATTCACTGCTTCTTCAAGTTGCCTCTGCTTCTTTTGCCAATCACTTTAAATGTGTGTCCCTTTTGCCAATGGAAAGACTTCCCCCTGTTGACTTTGTTTGGTTTCTGTGCACCGTGACTCACCCAGTGCTATTTCCTCAAGTTCATAAACTGTATTCTCTGAGATATTTATAGCTGTGCTGATATTTGCTACTCTTGAGGGGGTGGTGAACTGCTGCGTTGTTCTGGATCTATTGTGGTGCTTGTAGCCTCCAAAAATTTCAGAAAAAGGCTGAGTATAGTAGGACTACAAAATCACCACATTTGATGGATATAGAACCAAACATTACTTGAAAAGCAATGCAGGTCATAATCAAAACAGGGTGAAACAGAAGAGTCTAATAGTGGACAAAGGCAGATATAAATTACGTTTAGTTTCTTAAGAGCTTTCATCAGTTCTAAAATAATTTAGTCATGCATACAGATAAAAGGAGCTGATAGTAAAACATATTGTTCAGTGCTCCATACGTCAGGGCATACAATCAAGGAACAGCTATGATGAACTTATATAAGACAGTGGTTAGACATGCGTTGGAATCTTGTGTACAGTTCTGGGCATCACACTCTAGGAAGGGTATAAATGCATTGGTGAGCGTGCAGAAGAGTTGACAACAGTGATTCTAGGGATGAAACATTTCAGTTATGAGGAAAGATTAGAGAAATTGAGATTGTCATCCTTGGAGAGGAGATTTGATTGCTGTTTTCAAAATCATTAGGGTCTAGAGAGTAGACACAAAGAGACAGTTTCTACTCATAAATGGATCAAAAACAAAAGGGCACAGTTGTGAAGTGTTTTGGAAAAGAAAAAATGTGAGGTGAGAAAGAACTTTTTTAGTTAGAATCTGGAATGAATTGTCTGGAGGTGTGCCGGAGGTAGGTTCAACTGAAGTTTTCAAGAAGGCATTGGATGATGACTTAAATAGAAACAATGTGCAGAGTTACAGGCAAAAGGCAGGAGACTGGCAATAAGTTAAAATGTGAGCCAGTACAGGCATTATGGGCTGAAAAACCTCTCTGCATCACAACAATTCTGAGATTTCTCTGAAAGAGGAAAGATAAAATTCTTTCTTTTGATAATTCTTTTAAAAAATTCTTGGTAAAAAATACTACTCATGAGAAAAATGAATTAGCTATGAAATTATTGAAGAAAGGGAATAAAAAGATGAAAAAGTAAAAATAATAAAAAGGAAAAGCATGTTAAAAACAGCTTTCCTTACTCATGTGTTGCAACCTATGTGACAGTTAACACGCATTGTTACATTGGTACAAAAGCAGGTTCAGTTAAAGAGACGTTTATACAATAAGCTCTAACTTAACAAGACCCTCAAGTCACGTCCGTGGTAACTGAAATTGAAGACAGTACAAATAAACAATATAACAAAAACCCAAAGGCTGTTGCTATCTATGTACCTCTAATTATAGAGAGTAAGTTGTCAGGCATAATCTTACAAGGGTCTAAGTGGCATGGGCTGTGGTAAGATTTGTGGCAGAATTGTGAGAGAAATCTGGTGAGGTCTACCTTGATTTTGGGAGCAATTTGCTGCATCTTTTATACATCTGCTGAGTGGCAAGGTGAGTTTCACGCTAGGCAGTAGTGTGGTGCCAATTAAGGGGGATTATAGCTTGTTAAACACTTTATTAATGCTGCACAACAAGGTGCAGGGCTGGATGAACACAGCAGGCCAAGCAGCATCATAGGAGCAGAGAGGCTGACGTTTCGGGCCTAGACCCTTCATCAGAAAAGGGGGAGGGGAAGGGGGTTTTGAAATAAATAGGGAGAGAGTG
>NC_063341.1:38078688-38111372 GCF_021869965.1 Rhincodon typus
TTTCTGATGAAGGGTCTAGGCCCGAAACGTCAGCCTTTCTGCTCCTATGATGCTGCTTGGCCTGCTGTGTTCATCCAGCCCTGCACCTTGTTGTCTCGGATTCTCCAGCATCTGCAGTTCCTACTATCTCTTATTAATGCTGCAACTCATTTCATTGATATTCAGCTTTATATGTGATCAAATGCACTGAACAAGTTAGAAATCATGTATTCTTGACATGGAAGTCAGAGTTGGCACCTGGCAACTTCAGCTCACCACATGCACCAAAAGACCTCCATGTTGGACACCAGACATCAACACCTCAAGGTAGACTCCACGGGCACTGGCCACACGCAGTCCAAGTCCACAAACACTGGCATCCACCATGTCCAAGCTTGTATGAATCCTCGTGGCAAATCTCTGGTGTTCTTTAACGAATTTCTGTTCTTCAATGCTGCACCAGCAACTATCATTGAAAGACTGCTTCAGGACAATAAGCACTCAAGGATAAGCACCCAGCTCATGGACTGGATGAGGCTGCATCTCCAGCTTACACATGTACTGTCATAGTGCTCACTCACTTCAAGTCTACCTGGATGCGCTCATTATCCTTGTCCTGCCTTTTTGCATTCTGAGCCCTCTGCCAGAGATAGCAGGATCACATTACTTCTACCTTGCCTTGTCATTTAGTACACACAAAGGCAGAATGCTTATCATGGTTGTCAGCAGGCCTCAGTCAATTCAAATAACATAGCCTTTGTGCAGGAGGCCCGACACAGTAATTCAAAGGCAGCCTGCAATACCAGTCTAAAGGTTTGGACCCAGTCAGTCACTCAAGGTGGTCAGATTCAGGATAGTCTCCACTAAGAGAGGGGAACTGAATGTCAGGTAGTCCATCACCCACCTTGACTCCTTCTGTCCTAGTGTGAGCTGTTTTTCTCATGGAATGAGAGAGAGGCAGGTATTATGCAAGAGGAAAGTGGATGGCATAGCTATTTCTATTGATGCAAATGGGCAGGTATCCAAGCAAGACAATAGGTAATGCAGATGACATACAGGCATAATGGTGATGGGGTTGAGGTGGGTGATAGTGAATGAGGGAAGATGTTGCAGGTGAGAGTGTAATACTTATATATATCAGCGGGCTGTAATAAACATCTGTTGAATTCTTCAATACCATGTTATCCACACCTTGTCTCTAATGTTATGAGCGATAACATAAACATTGTCATATCAGGTGAAGTATTCTGCTGCAGGCAAAATCCACATCAGCATTGTGTAGGACGATTTTAAGACAAATTACTGCAAGCAGAACAATTATGAGCCACTTGGATTCATTTCTATTCAGGGGCTGGTCAAGGAAAATGTACCACATAGGAGCAAGTTACTGCAGATGCTGGAATCTGTACTGAAAACAAAAAAAATGCTGGAAATCACAGTGGGTCAGGCAGCATCCTATCTGTGGGTTGAGGAAGAGAGTCCTTCACCTTAACCTCAGTCAGTGGCAGGAATTGAACGTCAGTCAGTGAATGGAATTGAACCTCAGTCAGTGACAAGGATTGAACCTCAGTCAGTAGCAGGGATTGAACCTCAGTCAGTGGCAGGGATTGAGCCTCAGTCAGTGGCAGGGATTGAGCCTCAGTCAGTGACAGGGATTGAGTCTCAGTCAGTGACAGGGGGATTGAAACTGTGCAGTTGCTATCACTGTGCATCACAAACCAGCTGACCAACTAACCAATGCACTTGCAGAAGGTCAAGTTGAGAATCGAATCAGAAACTGGCAGTCCCATCCAGGAGGAAAATGGAGATGAGACTGTGCAACTCAGAGGGCTGGACTATCGATCAATACTAAAACAGAGATGTTAGCTTGCTGACTATCCGTGGAGAGTCAGCAAGCTAACATTTTAAGTCTAGATGACTCTTCATGTGAGTCTGCTCTGCAAAATGTTAGCTTGCTCTCTCCACGGATGCCGCCTGATCTGTTGTGATTTCCAACATTTTTTGTTTTCAGTCAAGGAAAAGGTACCATTTGGCAAACTTTCACATGTTTGCAAATACACAATGTAATGTTATGGATAATATCAAAACATCATGCCAGATATTTTCAGTTTTCAGACATTTGATTTTTCCACCATTTGACAACTCCCAGCTAACTAAAAATATCAAAAAAGCCTTACAATGGGATTTGTTCAAAACTACAATTTACTTACCTTTATTCAAGTTCTTAAGCAAAATATGAAAAGTCTGTGAAGGTGAGGAGTTATCCCCGTCTGTAACATGAAAGCGAAAACTGTCATGACCTTTTGACCCCATAATAGTTGTGTGTAGATACCAGACTCGGTTCAGGTCTATATCTTCTTGACTAAAGGTCATGCTGGGATATAGATGAATCCATTCAGATTCAGTCTGTTTAAAAAAAAAAGTAGATTTTTAAAAAAGTGCTGGAGTGATTTTATACCACTCAGATTACTGCACTCAGCTCACATTGGCCTTTGATCTTTGCTTTCATTAACTTTGTATCTCTAAGTTCATTATGTTGCATCTGGGAAGATGTTATAAGCAGTTATCAATGAAGAGTAGCAGGTTGTGGGTCATTTCCATATGGAACATTATTGCAATGCAAATAAAGACAGAAATTTAGACAGTATGGGAGGTTAAAAGCTAGCAGGTGAGATTTTCTCTTGTGATTTTTTAATTTATTTATTGGTTACATTGTGTATATGTGCAAATTGTGTTTATACCAACATGTTCATATTAAAAGGTGGGCATTACACAGCAAACCAATCAATTTATTTTTACTATTTTGATCAGGTGATAAATGTTGATGAGGACACCAAGTCAGTTCATCAAAATATTCTTTAAATCTACATGAGCAGACTGACAGGACCAATGTTTCACACAACATTTCATCCTTGGAGAAGACAGCAGATCTCAGTGATCCCACCAATCCCTGGCCACTCTGCCGGCAAGGTGTCTCTGTACTGTTGCTGTCAAAGTGCTCCTATAGGGCTGTTACAGGAACGTTTCCCCACCAGAGTTATGGTAATAACCTTGCCTTTGGAATTTGAGGCAAAGTGATGGTGAGGTCAAGGTGGCAGACAGAAATTCCTGTCAAATTTCCAGGAGCACATGGAACTGCCAGGATTTTTAGGCTGTATGTCTTGTACTCCCAATTCAATTGAAACAAATTATTGAACTTCAAAGGGAGGAGGGCAATTGTTTTGGTCTCAGTGTACAGCAACATTTTAAAATGATCGATGTAGTTCATGCAGAGTGCCTCTGGATCTGATTTGCAATGTTCTGACATGCCTTTCTTCTTGAAGAAGACTCTACACCCACATCTCATTTCTCATAACCTGGCTATAGAACAGGATCATCCCCAGTGGACTCCAAACTACATTCAGGCCATCCCAATTTGGCCCTAACTGCGACAACCTCTACTTACAAAACATCCAGAGCCTCCAAAAACAGTTTTCTTTATAGATCTTCAACTACATGCTCTCAGCAATGCTCCAGCATCTTCTGGCATCACAATCGACCCTACCCCAGAACAGAACTTTCCTCTCCCAGACCTGCAAAGGACCTCTTCTGGTTTTCATTCTTCATGGTGTCCCTTAACCAATGCTTTTTCTCTGCCCTATCTGACATTAAAAACCATAAGTACATTAAACTTACTTGAGCTTACCACCAAACACAGGCCTCTTCCAGCCCCCAAGTCTTCAACCCTACCCAGGACCTCCCCCTCAATGTGCCTGGTGCCATTAACCATGTGGTTATCACAGCCTCTCCCGCTGACATCACCGACTTCATCACTTCCGCCGACGCCAACCATGCTGCTTTTACCGCCGTTGCCGCCACTTACACCGCTGACAAGGGCAACAACTTCATTTCCACCTACGACGACACCACTGACACTGACATCACCGCTCCCGCCACTGACAACGGCACTAACTCCTACCCCCACACCCAGCTCCAACCCAGCTACCAGATTAACACTCAGTCCCAGCCCCAAGACCTGCCGGGTATTCTCCACCCCCCACCCCCACCCCCACCCCCAGACCTCCCCCTCACTGAGGACGAACGGTCAGTCCTCAGTAAAGGACTCACCTTCATCCCCCTCCACCTGAACATCAATGGATTCCGTTCATGCTTGGATGTCGAACAGTTTTTCCGCCGCCTCCATCTCCGCGCTTATTTCTTTAACCGGGAATCTAACCCTCCCTCCACACACCCCTTCTCCTGCCTCCAACAAACGCCATCCTCCTGGACACCACCCCAAGGCCTCCTACCCTCCTTTGGTCTCTTCATTTCTAACTGCATTGATTGCCTCAACCTCTCCACACCTCTCACTCACTCCAACTTCTCCCCCACAGAACCTGCAGCCCTCTGTTCTCTCTGCTCCAACCCTAATCTCACTATCAGACAAGGGTGGCGCAGTAGTGGTATGGCGCACGGAACTTTACATTGCCGAGGCCAGGCGCCAACTCTCTGAAACCTCCTCCTACCGCCTTCTCGACCATGACCCCACCCCTGACCACGAAACCATCATTTCTCAAACCATTCATAACCTCAGGTGACCTCCCACCCACAGCCTCCAACCTCATCATTCCCCAACACCCCACCGCCCGTTTCTACCTCCTTCCCAAAATCCACAAACTTGACTGCCCCAGCTGACCCATTGTCTCTGCCAGCTCCTGCCCCACTGAATGTATGTCCGTTTACTTTGACTCCATTTCTTTCCCCTGGTCCGGGAACTCCCCAAGTACGTCCGGGACACCACCCACGCCCTCCACGTCCTCCAAAACTTCCAATTCCCTGGCCCCCAACACCTCACCTTCACTATGGACGTACAACCCCTGTATACTTGTATGCCCCATGCGGATGGCCTGAAAGCCCTCTGCTTCGTCCTCTGCCACAGGCCCAACCAGTCCCCCTCCACCGACACCCTCATCCGCTTAACCAAACTCGTCCTTACCCTTAACAACTTCTCCTTTAACTTCTCCCACTTCCTACAGACTAAAGAGGTGGCCATGGGCACCCGCGTGGGCCCAAGCCATGGCTATTCAGTTATATGGATAAGTGGAACAGTCCCTTTTCCACTCTTACACGAGCATTATCCCCCACTTCTTCCTCCACTACATTGATGAATATGCTGCCTCGTGCTCCCATGAGGATCTTGAACAGTTCATCAACTAACATCTTTCACCCCAATCTCATATTCACCTGGACCATCTCTGATACCTCCCTCTCCTTCCTGGATGTCTCTGTCTCCATCTCTGGTGACTGCCTCAAAACTGACACCTATTTCAAGCCCGCCGACTTCTACAGCTCTCACCCACCTTCCTGCAAGAATGCTCTCCCCTACTCCCAATTCTTCCACCTCTGCTGCGTCTGCTCCCAAGATGGGGCATTCCACGCCCGCACATCCCAGATGTCCTCCTATGTGAAAGACTGTAACTTCACCCCTCCGGTGATGGAAAATGCCCTCAACTGCAGCTCTTGCATTTCCCGCACTTCTGTCCTCACATCTCCTCTCCCCAACAAAAACAAAGACAGAATCCCCCTCATCTTCACATATCACCCCACCAACCTCCGTATCCAACCTATCATTCTCCGCCACTTCCGCTCCCACAATCCGACCCCATAACCAAAGAGATATTTCCCTCTCCACCTCTATCTGCCTTTCATAGGGATCGCTCTCTCCGTGACTCCCTCGTCCACACCACACGTCCCACTAACCCCACTAACCCCAGCACCTTTCCCTGCAGGAAGTGCTACACCTGCCCATCCCCCCTCACCTCCATTCAGCGTATAAAAGAAATGTTCCATATTAGACAGGGGTTCACCTGCACATCCTTCAACTTGGTCTCCTGCATCTGCTGCTCCAGATGTGGCCTCCTATACATCGGTGAGACCAAGCGTAGACTCAGAGACCGTTTCATAGAGCATCTGCGCTCTGTACGTGACAAAAGACAACACCTTCCTGTCGCCAAGCATTTTAACATTGCCTCCCACTCCCTGGGTGACATGTCCATCCTGGACCTCCTCCAGTGTCACAATGACTCCACCCACAAACTGGAGGAGCAGCACCTCATGTTCTGCTTCAGAAGCCTACAGCCCAATGGCCTAAACATGGAATTCACCAGTTTTAAAATCTCACCACCCCTCGCCTCATCATATATCCAACTCTCCCTCTCATCCCCGCCTCCTTGACCTGACACAACTTGTCCATCTTATCTCCCACCTATCCCTCCTCCCATCCTACTGACCAATCCCCAAAACTCCCTACTTGCACTCACCTATCACCATCCCACCTACCTTCCCCAGCCCCACCCCTCCTCTCTCTATTTATTTCTGAGCTCCCTTCCCCCTCCCCATTTCTGAAGAAGGGCCCAGACCCGAAACATCAGCTTTCCTGCTCCTCTGATGCTGCCTGGCCTGCTGTGTTCATCCAGGTCCACATTGTGTTTATCCCTTTCTTCTTGAATATGTTTCTACTTGCACAAGAGCTACTGACCACAGGTAATCTTTATCAACATAAAGTAAAACCCATAATATCACTGTATAAAGGAGCAGAGGAATTCTTCTCCCCAGTTCTCACTACTATTTAAGAATAATTTTCTATGAATGATTAATGACCTATGCTTTTTTGAGGAGGATAATCTTAGTTCTTGTGTAGCATAGATTTAAAAGCAATCATTTCTCTGAACTCCTTCAATAAATCGAAAACATTGAAGATGCTATCAGTTTTTACCTTGAATTGTAGCTGTCCAAATGTGGGAACAGTATTGATGACATAGTAAAGCTTGAATCGTGGTGTGTCCTTGTCTTCAGCTTCTAAAGCCACACTGGAAATAACTTTGTTTTCCCCCACTTCCACTTGCAAACCAACGTTTCTGAACAAATAAAGAACAATCTGATTCAAGCCAAAGGTATAACGCTATAACGCCAGTTGATATGGGAGTCATCTCTGTCAACAATGAAGAGTGTGTGGAGACAGTCACAATGGTTACCAAATGTGGAGACAGGCTTTTTGAAAGATCTGTCTCAGGGCTCCAAACCTTTCCCAGATTTAGAAAAAAAGCAACAAAACTAAAAACAGCCCTCACCCTTCATCCACCTCCCACATTCCCCATGTATGGCCTTCCAAATGCTCCAGGCCAGGCTATGTCTCTCCATCCATTCCCCATTCTCCATCCTACCCTCCATAGCATCTATTCAACTACTCCCTGCCATTTAAAACCCCTATGCCAACTTAGTGCTAACTCATGCCCCCATCATTCCCTTTGTCCTTACACTATCTCTCTAAGCTGCCTACTATCCACATTGATTAATACATTATTTTAAAAAAAACTTAAAATACACTACATTTGACATCCTACTTAATTCTTAATTCACTTAATTCTCTCTAAAAAACAAAAAAAAGCTTGCATTTGAATCATCAAGTACTTTATAAACATTTGGAGATGCCAATCAAACTGTGAACTCACTAGTTTACCACTATAATAATAGATTATGTAATTAGCCATATAGCATTAATCACATAATGATAACCCTTGCTCTCTTTCTACAAATTGAAATAACAAACATTGATTATTAAGTACAGCAGTCAGTTGTTTGAAGGCAGGAGATTTAAATGCCTTGATGGCTCCACTGAGCTAGACAGTTACAATGAGTGAAAATTTCCCCATTGAATAACAGCAAATATGGGCAAAGTAAGGCAAGAATGAAAAGAGTCACATTTTTGATGTCTCTCCCAATTTTCTTCTGAAGCTTTAAATGCCAACTTCATAATCTTACCACTGAGTGGTATTTATCATGTTTTCATGCATCTGAATCTTATTAAAAAACCTAACTCACCCTATTTACATTGAACTTCCAAATCTCCTCTCTTCCACTGAGAAACTTGATGGTGCATATTCCTTGCCAATAGAATAGAGCCAGCATCTAGCAGCTGCACTTTGTCAAATGCCTGTCCTGGTCATCATATTACCGCTTCTTCTTCACAAAGGTCCCTGCATTCTCTGTGGACATCATCCTCTTCGACATTTCATCCCTACAACTTCATTCAATAATCCATCAGTCTCACTACATTATCATGCCAGCAATTGGATCAACTCAGCCTCCACTTCAGGCCTTCAATACTTTGCTTTGGAGGTCAGGGACCCTTATGACTTGCATGCTTCTACCAGGTTGCTTTGTGTGCAGGGCCAGCTGTGCACCTCATGTGTCTATAAAGGATGCTTTTGCACTGACATGGATATATGCATCTTAGCTTGCTTTCTTAGCGTTCACTTCCTATTATGCTTACTTGGAGGCTGACCGCCCTTGTGAGGGTCATATTACTTTCTTAGCATGTCTCCTTTCTTGGCCCACAATGTTTCTAGTGCTCAATTACAGGCTGCCAGGTAGGTGTCTTGTGATGGTGAACAGTCAATCTATCAGTCCGACAGGGGGTGGCAATCCTGTTGTTTACATAACAAAGGGTGGAACATGAGAGGTACAGCATGTGTCAGCAACTTACACAGGAAACACACTGCATGTATACTTCAAGCAAATGGCAATGTGCAAACATCAACAAGAAAGAGTCCTTAGTAGACTGAAAGGGGACTACAGTCAGTGGTATTGACACTGTCAGTTAAGACGATCTCTGATTACATCGCAGGGGGTTGGCCATGGTCAGACAGGCAACCGCTAACTACTAATAATCTGCGGATCCATTTGCACTTTCTGGTATTAGGCCATGACCAGTATTGTAATTCAAGTATAACCAGACCAAGGATTACAGGTAGGTCAGTCAGGATACTGTGGAGACATCAGCCTGGGTGTTGGTTCACAATCAGTCAGGGCTGTCCTGTCCCATTAATCCAAAGAATGGACTACAGTCATTCGTAAGCATTCTGGTCAATAATGGCTGAAGGGCTTGTCATGGTAAGACAGTGGAGTCCTGAGAAAGCAGGCAACCCCAGAATGGGGATGGGCTTCATTGTCCTGTTGCTGTAGGAATGGTGACATGATAGGGAGCAATTGCTGGCTGGAGGGTGGGTTCCCAGAGAACTGGGGAGTACTGGTACCTATGGAATTGAGGGGGGTGGGTTCAAATATGTCATGATGATCCTGGCCTCTACATGGGGAGGATGTGGATACAAAAGCTTGGGAATTTCCAAAGTCATAGACTCAGGGGTAAAGTGGGCACATTGATATTTATGGAGGCTGGAAAGGTCATAGCATATAACACTCCATTCTTAATATAGGTCAAGGTTCTAAATTCACTTTGACTGACTTAATGTGTTTTGTACAAGCAAAAGGTCAGACTGGTGAATGCCAGCAGTTGATTATGAAAGAAGAGGTTCTATGGTGGGCAGAAAGGGAGGTAGGTAATCAATGTAATGTGTTAGTGAACTGGGAAATTAACCTTAGTTCATCCATTTGATTGGATAGGACTTAACAGCAGCAATCTGCTTGTGTTTTCCCAATCTGCCTAGTTTCAGATCATTGATACAAAACTTCCTTGTAGATTGTCCTTTCTTAAGAGCATTGGAGGCTGAGGAGCGATCTGATCGAAGAATATAAAATGATGACAGGCAAGGGTGGGATGGATAATGAGCATCGCTTTCCCAAGGCAGAAATGATAAATACTAAGGGCGTAGGTTTAAAATAGAGGGGGAATGTTTAAAGGAGGTATCCGAAGCAAGGTTTTTTTTCACACAGAGGGTGGTACATGCCTGGAATGTACTGCCAGGGGAGGTGGTAGAAGCAGATAGCAATGTTTAAGGAGCATTTAGACAGACACATGAACAGGTAGGGAATAAAGGGATATGGACCAGGTGTAGACAGATGGGATTAGTTTAGAATGCAGTCATGGTTGACACAGAAATGATGGGCCGAACGGATGGTTGCAGAGCTGTGCTGTACTGTTCGATGTTCTACTTTCTGAAATGATGCAACCACATGCTAATTTGGAGGAACGTGTTATTGTTCTTTCTCTTTGGGAGATGAAGTAAAGAACTTTTATTTTGAGGCCCTGCTATTGACAATTGCAATAATTGCATTTCATTGACAGGTCATTCATTGACTAAGAGTAAAGAATAAAAATTAAGCTGAGTTTGTTGATACACAGTGCATAAGGGCCAATCCCTGCAAATATGCACATGTGTCATGACAGCTACAGCAATGAATGAGCAGAGCTGGGTGGGGCAAGGCCCAGGAGGGGAAGGGTGGAGGGAGGAGGACAACAAGAGTGGTAGGGGGGTACAGGGGCCACAGGGGGTGCAGGGGGATAAAGAGAGGAAGGACTTGCAGAGGCCGGTGGGAGAAGGACAGGGAAGGGAAGTGGGAATGAAAAAAATGACAGCTCACCCTTTTGCTCCCTGCTTTGCCCCTCATCAGGCATTTTTCCTGCCCCCCCCACCACCACCCCATGTCAGGTGCATCAAGTCCTCATTCCTCCCTGGTGAACCCCATTTCAACATTACACTTTTCTCAGTGCATGTGCAGTGTAATCTTCACACATGATGTGATGGTGTAGAGGATCTGGCATGGTGCACAACTCTGGATGCATGATTGCACGCGTCCGCAGACACTGCCAAAGAAATTATGGCCTCAAGTAATTGGGAGCATTACATTGCGCACACCAATTGCCTCTGTGCCATGAGAGTAAGGACCTTAGAAATTCCAACTTGCATCTATGTTCCATAGAAAGTTTTGGAAGACAGAACGTCATTGACAGAAGACAGAGCCCTTCCATCATTGTTAACCTGTTGCATTGCCTTGTAATTCTTGAGCATCCTAGGGGACAGCCCTCAATCAGTGAAAGGCAGCACTTTGTGCAGCTTGTCCCTGCAAATACTATGCCACGAAGGAAAGTGAATGTGTGAGCTGCCCAGTGTACATCTCCTGGCTTTGAATGCACACTCCCATGAAAAGATAACATATTGTTACCTTTGCCTGCAGACATATATGAAATGCACGCTCTCAGTCATAAAGGTCTCTGTAAGTGTTCAATCACATTTGCAGGCCAGGCCCCAGCACATGCCCTGATGCACACTTTGTTCAGCCTCAGTGTTGTCTGCATTAAAATCCTCAATATCATAGCTCAAGTATCTCTAATGTCTCCGGTCATTTGCAGTCAAAGAATCTGCTGCTTATGATCGATAAGCAATGCTTGGTGAGTACAACTTTTTTTCATCCTTGGGATAGTTAATGATGCTCCTTATCTCTCATATGAGTGAATTAACCAGCTCTGACAGCAAAAATGATTCTACAGCAGATATTGTAACAGTGCAAATGAAGACATATTAACAATAGTGATATGTTATTTACAAGGATGAAGTACCGTGTCACCTAAGTGCCCTCTTGTCTTCCTCTCCCTCCACTATGTCTAAGTACATGTTCTTCAGCTGGGAAATAGGAGCTTGCTATATGATTGAAATGGTTCGCTTGGGAAACTTGGATAGTCGTCACCTTTGACCTACTGAGCACCTCCAACCCAGATGCAGGCTCACTATACTCAGCTTGTACAGCTGCACACTTCGGTATCATAGGAGGTGAGAAGCCTGGGTATCTCTGGAGAGTGTTGTGAAGAAGCTTCTGGGGTGCCTGTCTGTCACTTCTCCTCCACATGTGCATCACCTGGCACCACCTTGAGAGAAAAGGACACCTGAAAAGAGGTCATCACCATCACTTTGCCATTGACACTGTGCACCCAATGCTAAAGTAATGGAGTACTGGTCCAAACACATGTCCACCAAACACTGTCAGGTCTCCATGGTGGCCACCAGCCTGTCCATGCTTCTCTTTCATCTTGGGACATAACACTGATCCATAGTGCAATTTTTGTCCAGGCTGGCTAGGTCTGATCAAAAAAGGAGTGCTTTCCTCTCCATCACCTGGTTGACCAGCACCTCTAGATCTTGTCCTGGAAGTGGGAGGAACTTGCCTTTCCTAGTGACATTTTCTGTGTCAAGTTTCACAGTATGAAGGGTAGCTTTCAGTATCTGAAGCAGTGTGGAGCTGGCTCTTAAATATGGTGTTAGTTGTGTGAAAGCTGGAAAGTCTTGATAGTAGTGTGTACTCCCACCTCACTCAACAAATGATTACCCAAGAAATGTGGCCAGTATTTTGGTTGCATAATTCAGAAGGTGAAAAGCAGATGATTGTGTGAGAAAATATGCCTCATGCTATGGTAGGCAAAATTCACTAAACTCACTCACCACACTAAGTTTGTCTTAAAATTCACAGAACTCACTGCATTTTAATGCCACTCCCTAATTCAATAGAATCCGAAGTCCTGAATCATTTATTTCTTAATTAAACTTGGTCCCTAATATCTTTGTTTTCAATTAGTTCTATATCATTGAATAAGATTTATTAAACAGTCATAACAGTTCAATACAGAGCTACTCAAAAATTGATGTTAAATCAATCAATATTTGTGAAATATATGTTCCATACTATGAACTTTAAGTAAGGATACAAATGACAGCCGTCAAGACAAACACTGTATGGGGAACATGGATAGAACTTAGGTCTGTGACAGAACACTAAAATGTAAAACTATATCAAACTTCAGAAATGAACCTATCAACCATCTCCAGAACTGTCAGTGTTCTGAAGAAGTGTCACCAGGCCCAAAACGTTAACTCAGATTTCTCTTCACAGATGCTGCCAGATCTGCTGAGCCTTTCCAGCAACTTCTGTTTTTGTTCCTGATTTACAGCATCTGCAGTTCCTTTGGTTTCTATCAACCATCTCCTCCCTTCTTTTATCCTCCCACCTCTCCCCCAACCCTTCCCCACCCACCTCCAGCTTCTCCTTCCCCACAACACAAATTACATTTTGAAATTGTATGATATTAAATAGAGATTTTTATGTTGTGGATTTCTGAAAAGAAATTGGAGCTTACTTTAAAATAACTGGCTTCTCATCATTGACCAATATAATGCTGACATGAACTGTCTTTTGTACTGTGTGCTTGCCATCTGTTAATTGAATGGTAAAATTATCCTTCAAGGTTTCTGTGTCATCGTGCATGTACATAAGCTTCATTCCTATGAGAGAAAAGCAAACACGGTCATAACAAGATTATCAAAGTAGGTTACCCTATTAAAATGTATAGCACCGTTTAAAAGATCATAAAATCACAATAAATAATAGGAGTAGGCCATTCAATCCATCTAGCTTGGTCTGCCATTCAATAAAATCATGGCTGATCTGATTATGGCTTTAACTCCTCTTTCTGCCGGTTCCCTGCAAACCATTACTCACATGTTAATCAAACGTCTGTCTAACTCAGTCTTGAATATATCCAATGATAGGCTTCATTGTTATCTGAGGAACAGAATTCTAAAGACAAAAGACTTTCTGAGGGAAAGAACTCTTCAACAGTTTCTTTAAAACAAAAAAAGTTAAACTGTGCACCCTTCCTTTTGTTTCCACCATCAGAGGAAGACTCTCAGCATCTACCCATCAAGCCCCCTCAGCCTGTTATATGTTTCAAAGGGATCACCTCATATTCTTCTAAATTTCAATAAGTATAGGCCGAAACTGTTCAACCTCTTCTTCATCCCAGGAATCAGGCCTGTGAACCTTCTCTAAACTACTTCCAATCTAAGAACATCCCCCTTAAGTATGGAAAACAAAAACATTATATTCCAGGCACCCCCTCATCACTGCCCTGGACTTTTGTGGTATGACTTCCCTACTCTTATACTAAATTCCCCTTGTAATTAAGATCAATATTCTATTTGCATTTTTAATTCCTCGACTCATTTTTTTTGTAATTCACGCACAAGGCCACTTAGATCTATCTGTACTGCAGCATACTGTAGTCTGACTCCATTTAAGTAATTTTCTAATCTTCCTGCTAAAGTGGACAACCTTGTATTTTCTGACATTATACTCTACCTGCTATTTTTATCTGCATTCATTCGAAAACTTTGCAAACTTTTTGTATACTCCTCACAGCTTACTTTTTTTCTTAGCTTTGTAACATTACCAAAAAGGCTGCAATATTTTCAGTCCCTTCATACAAGAAATTAATATAGTTATAAATAGCTGAGGTTCCAGTGCTGGTGCCTGGGGCATTTCCCCTGTTGCAGCTTTCCAACGTGTAAATTACTCGTATGTTCTAACTCTGTTTTTCCTTTGAGTGAGCCAGTCCTCTATGCATGCTTATATATCACCTCCACGCAATGAACTCTTACGTTGCGCAGTAACCTTTTACATGGCACTTTTTCAAATGCCTTTGGAAATCCAAATACACACAGTATCTCCAAGTTCCCATTTATCCATCCTCCTTTTACATTTTCAAAGGACTCTAATAAAATTTTCAAACATGATTGCCCTTTCACAAAACCATGTTGACTCTGTATTTTAATTCTGTAAATGTTCTGTTTTACCTCATTAATACTGGATTCAAGCATGTGTCTAATAAACTACACCCATCACCCCACACAGTATGAAGAATCCTCCAATACCTTATTAAAATATCGTAAAATTCATTAGAACAGATATGAAGAAAAAAGTGGCATGTTTCAATTAACAAGTGCTATAGGGGCACGTAAGACTATTCCAGGAGTTAGACACTTAGCAACTACAGTTCGGTTGTATCTTGCTCTCAATGGTCAGACATCTTTTGAAACAGTTGGGACAGTAGCTTGTAACAGTTGCTGCAGAAGGCATTTCAGACCCTGATCAAAAGGCAACAGTAAAGCACAAAATCTGAGCGCTCAGCACTGAATGCAATTGGGACTTTTGAACATGGATGTGAATTCTTTAAGCAAAATGAATTCAGTGAAATGGTCTTGCGCTGTGAAGGTGCCTGCACCTTCAAACTGCTGCTGAAGTTTACTCCAGCAATACCCCTCCCCAACCATAGCTAATTACGAAGCTGAAAAATCATAATCAATGTTTTGCCCGAGACAGAAACAGTGGGTTGAGTGACAACACACAGACCATGGAATATAATTCCCAGCCATCGTCTACAGTGAAGTTGAGATCCTGAGTTCTTACTATGAACGTTAGCTGGAATAATGGGCTGCATGGTAACCAGTCATACAATAGTAAAGTTAGCAGAGGTGTTTGCAGGGTCAAGAGTGAAAGTGTAGCAGGTGGATAGCAAATATCTCAAAGCCAACATACTTTGGAGATTGATCTGGTAAAATTAATTAACTCTATTTAAACAGGCCACCAACTTGTTCCACATCTATTATGCGTTCTGTTTGGGGAGGACACTCTGGAATATCAAATCGGGCAACTCTGTTGGCGCCCACAATATTAAACTGTATTTGATGGACAGTGAAATAGAAGTTCAGAACTTGTACCACTCAATTTCAAGCCCAGACAATAAGTCATATTTCAACACTTTTCCATGAGCTGTTTTATGGACACTGTATTTTTTATCAAGCCAGAGAATTTTCCTATCTAAAAATCCCTTTGCTTCCATAGCCTTTCAATGTTTTTTAGTTTTACATTCCATTGATATTTTTGTAATAAAGTTAGATAAATTTCTCTCCAACTGTAAACACCTGAGCATATCTCATACTTTGAGGTTTCCATGGTTCTGCTACTTTCTTTTGTTCCCTTCAATTACAACCTTAGATATTCCTGTTTAAGCATGTGGTTTGATGTCACATAATGAGTTTGGGTCCTTATATGAAGATGTAAAGTCAAAATGGATCGGAGTAATTGGCCCTGTTTGGATGGATAGTTGGGTGGTTGGTGGGGGCAGTTGGATCTGGTCAGGAGGAAGTAGGGTCATCATGATGAGTTGTCAAGTTGGGGTTTAGGAGGTTGTTGGTGGTCAGGAGGGTAGATATTAGTGAACCCGATCAATTTTTATGACAATCAGCAGTTACTTGGTCATAAGCCAGCTGTTTATTGAATTCAGATTTCAGATTGCAGTGGTAGGATTAAAACCCATGCCCAGGACATTTGCCTGGGGTTCTGGATTACTAATCTAATGACATAACCAGTACAAAACCACTTCCCCTAAATAAGTCACTCGGAGATAGCAAGAACTGCAGATGTTAGAGTCAGAGTCAACACAGTGTAGAGCTGGAGGAACACAGCAGGTCAGACAGCATCAGAGGAGTAGGAAAGTTGATGTTTCTGGTTCTGAAGAAGGGTCCCGACCTGAAACATTGACTTTCCTGCTCCTCTGATGCTGCCTGACCTGCTGTGTTCCTCCAGTTCCCCTAAATAACATATTTTTATCTTCTCAAGTTCCTTTTGAAAGAGTATTGCTTGAAATTTTGGAGTTTTTTTAATTCAAAATGCCTGATATCATCATGTTTATGTTAGAAATTCTGTTAAAAGTCAAACTTTGTTTGGGTTCTTTATTTAAGCCAAACTATAGAGATATATAATTGACAACTAACAGTTTGCCACAGGCAACTTAGAAAATGAATGAGTCAAATCTTCTGATCTCTAGGTTATCAGAGACCAGACATGCAACTGAAGATGTGTATTGGGAACCTATAGAATTCCTTACATGTGATCTACATGAGAATTGCCGAAGAAATTTAAACTTCCACAGGGCAATTCCCCAGCTCCTCTGATCCTCCATAAATGCTTTAACTTTGAGTTAAAGTTCAAAGGTTTTACCAGGAGAGTAACCCAGGAAATGTTGGAAAGATTAAAATCTAGTCTAACACTCTAATTACCCCAACAAACCACTCCACTCTCATTCTGACCCAAGCCAACTACTCCTCCCCAACGTGACCAACCTTCCCAATTACCGTACTACTCTCCAAGTTTCCACTCTAAAAATCCTTCTTGACCACCTCATTACCTCGTGACTAGACCTAACTATCCCACCCAACCAAACCCAACGATTTCCCTGACCCGACTACCTATTCTATCCATCTCATCCATTTACTCGCCTGCCCATCCAACCTTCCAAACAACCTCAACTAGCTACCCCATCCTCCCCACTTATCCGCCTACTCAATTACCCACTTACATCCCTCAGCAACCATTGCCACCAACTTTCACTCACTAATGTTCAAAAACCTGACGTATAAACTTACCTTACAGCAGCCAGTGCCATAAAAAGGGGACATATCCTGTCTTCCACCAACTCTACTCTGATCCAATTAAGTGCCCCAATGTATGCTATGCTCTATGAGCTTCTTTGTACACCAGGATTGGAAGACCCCGGAACAAATGCATAGCAGAGTTGAGTTTGGGGCATTTTAAGTCCAATGGCAATGAGGCAGTGCTGTTGCTCTGAATTTCTAGGTCAAGACTTTTTTTTTAAATGCTTCCTGCAAAAATTGATGAATAAAACTTTACAGTTGCGCTAAAAATCACATGGCTTAGTTAAGTTATTGGACAGTAACCGTTGGAAAAGGGAAAATAGAATGAGGACTCCTTTCTAATCCACATGTAAAATATTTAATACAGGAAGATTCGCTCTTGGATTTAATAAAAATGGGGAGTGAACCAAAACGGGTGAAAGATGTAAAATGAGGGCAATAGTCACACAAGATAACATGCTTTTAAATGATAGGGGAGGGCATAACTACAATGATAATTAAGTTAATAGATTAGAATGAGGCCAGGTTTGAAGGGCAGAGAATAGAGCATAGAAAAATGAATGAACAACCATATTAGTAAACAATAATGTAGAACAAGTGGAAATAAAATTATGTTCAAAAGAGTGTGTAAAGTATAATCTAGATGTGATAGATTAGAAGGAAAGCACAAAGTAAATATTAGTGAGATCCCATGAAAGAATAAATGGGAACAATTAAGGGTGAGGAAAGAAGCATCCATTATGTACACTCCTCTCCCGTAAATGATGAGAGAATACCAAGAGGTTAAGAAAGATATATATTTAAAAAAAACTAGACAGAAAGAGAAAGAGAATCTGTTAAATTATCAAGAGACATAAAACAAAACAATTAAATATTTTTCAGCTGCTTCAGTGAAAAACCAGGTTGGGATGGCAATAAGGCAATTGCGAGATAGATTGGATATTACCACAGGTAATGATCAAGAGATGGCAGAAATATTAAATTTATTTAACTTGGGAAATTACCAAAAATGTAAACAGATAGCCATGAAGTTGAAGAAGGAAATAAGTCACGAGGTAAATAAATTTTAAATACATAAGGGTGGCTTAAGCTATTTAAACAAGCTCAAAAAGGACAAAATCCATGTTGCAGATGAATGCCCTGCAAATATTTTGAAAGAATTTAGGAAAGGGATAGCAGAGGCATTATTACATTTAATGAAAAGAAAATAATGTGATAAGAATGTGTCGAAGGATAGGCAGATAGTTATAAAATTCCTATATTTAAGAAGGGAGCAAAACATGTCCAGAAAATCACAGACTTATCATCAGTCATAGAAAAAATATAATAGAACTTTTACTGAAGGAGAGAATAAAAGAATATTTAGAAATAGTAAGTATAATATGCAACACAGATTTCAAAAAGAAAAAGTCTTTCTTGAACAATTTTATTGAACTTTTAGACAAAGTAAGAGAGAGAGTAGACAACAGTAATACAGTAGATGAAATGTATCTGTATTTTCAAACAGCCTTTGATAAAGCGTCCTATAATGTGCTAATGAAAAAGATCAGAGAATGTGGAGTCAGGTGACAAGTGACGAAACAGAGGGACAGAAGCAGAGTGTATGGGCGAAGTGTATTCAACCAGGGTGGCAGAAGGTAGGAACTGATAAAACAAGGATCAGTGCTGGGGTCACTCCTGTTGAGAATTTACAGTAATGATTCAGATTTTGGGATAAAATAAACAGTCACAGATTAGAAGTTTAAAAAGGACAGTATGTCTGATACAGAGAGGAAGAATATGTGCTTTATAATTCAAAAGTTTGGAGTACCTAAGATGTTAGATTTTTAATCTAAGACCACAATTATTTTATTGTTGACTGGTGACCTCAGCAGTGGCAAGCTTACAGATATCTTGCAGCTCTCGGTTACTAGTTGTATCTTTAATTTGCCTTTCACTAGGTGTGGACATCTGACAAGCTGAAAGAAGCAGAGAAAAAGACTTCCATTCTTTACTGTTACAAATTCATTTTCCCTCCACCTTCTCTGCTCTGCCAAGCAGATGAAGTGTTCAGGTTTGCCCATTTAATCCCTAAATGTAATTAGGAATACGCAATACCTTCTTTATCTCTTTTGAAAGGTTGGCGCAGCAGCTCAAGTGACCAGTCCAGCAATGAATATTGCTATTGCAGAGCAGCCTGATGGGGAAAGCTCATGACATTTACTCCATCTTACCTGAGGAGAGTGCCATTAATGATGAGGCAGAAAAAGGTGTTACTTAAAATGCTTACCAATTAATACCATATGACCATAAGACATTGTAGAAGTAGATGACCATTTGGTCCATCAATCTGCCCCATTATTCAATTAAATCATAGTTAATCTTAAAATCTACAACTACACTTTCCTGTTTTTCCCTCCATAACCCTTGATTCGCCTACTGATTAAAAATCTTTCATCTCAGCCTTGTTTATATTTACCAACCCAGTCTCTACAACTTTCTACAACAAAGAACTCCACATATTCACTAGCCTCAGAGAAGAAATTCCTCCTCATCTCTGTCTTAAATGCATGGCTACTTGCTCTGAGATTATGCATTATAGTCCAACACTCTCTCACAAGGGGAAACAACCTCCCTGCTTCAATCTTGTTCAGGCTTCAATTATATGCTTCAATGGGATTCCTCTCATTCTTCTAAACTCCAATGAATACACAGCCAGCCTACTCAATCTGTCCTCATAAGAAAATCTCTCCATGCCCTAGATAAACTGAGTGAATCTTTAGTCGATTGTCTTCAATACCAGTATATTTTTCCTTAGATGATGGACCAAAATTGTTCATAGTATTTCAGAGGTGTACAGGTAAAGATTTCAGATGCTCAAGAAATGTCCTGACCAAACATAACTGCAAATGTAAACAGTTCACTTTTGATCAGTGGTCCAGGCACTCTAAATTTGAGCCACCTACAAAAACCTTTTGTGGTAATTCTCCTTGAGGAGTTCAAAAAATCTATATCTTTTCCAATCCAATTGGATGCAGAGGCTCAGAGGATAGCAGCACCCAGGCAGGCAGCCAGGCCAGCTAACAACTAAAAGTTAATGCACAGGCTCATAAATGCAGATAAGCTGAGGTCTGGAAGCTCTCATAGATTAGACAGAGATAAGGATGACCCTAAAGAAACTGGGAAGAGAAGGGAAGCCAAGCAGAGAAAGTAGAACTGTATTCAATTGCAAAAACAAGCGATCCAGATGTGAGACAGAAGGGAAACTGCCCATGGTGCTTCCACTATGTGACTGGGTATGTTGGTTTCAGTTTTTGCCACACACTTTGTTACAACTGAGGATACTAGTCAACAATTATTGTTTCAGGTTAAAAATTCAGCACATCAAGGATTCTAAAGACTTCTAAACTGCAAAGCTGCTTTTCTTCCTGTCTGTACCATACACTCTAGACGTTTTTAACTTATTACCTACATTTGGGGGGTGTTTTATGTGGGCTTTGTAGCTAACAAAATTCCTGTTTCTTTCACTCAATGAAACCTTATAATTACCTTCTTCATTTTGATCTAATGACTTTTTATGGCTGTATATGAAAATAGAAATATAAATATTTATTGTGACAGACTCAGAGGATTAAAAAAAGGGTACTGACTTATCCCTCCTCAGATATTCATAACAGTTTACATATTAAGAAAGTTTCGCAAGCTAGGCGATCAAATAGAAGACTTTAAAATTATGAAAGATTTGAATAGACTGCATTCGGGGAGAATGTTACTACTTGTGTGCAATAGTATAGCTAGGAACAATCAATATATGATGGTCAGCATGAAATCTAATAGGGGAGTTCAAATAAAAAAATCTTTAAAAAGAGAAAGTAAGAATGTGCGATGCTTCACCATAGGGAGCAGTTCAACTGAATAATATAGATGTGTCTAAGGTTAAGCTAGACAAGCATTTAGGATAGAGGTAGATTATGAGAAAGATGAGAGCACATTCAAGTAGGGCACAAACACATTATGGTCTGTTTCTGAGCTATATATCCTATGTAATCTTGTGCATTAATATGTCCTGTATCAATTAAAGGCACATGGGGTCAAGCAACCTTTAGAAAACGGCAGGATCAAAATTACTCCAGCTTCTAGAAAATTATTGCAGGTTTTGCTTAATGAGTGACTATTTGGTTGCGTTCCTTAATGTGTCAGTTAGTAAATGTGCAGCTTAGTGTGGGATTGATATATAGTGACAATGCCATCCCAGGTGTGATTCCTGTTCTGTACTGAGTCAGTTGATAGCAAGTTGAGCAATAATAGGCGAGCTACAATTGATCACAGTTTGACTGGATCAAGCAGGGGGGAAAATTTATGACAATTTCAGCCCCCTGTTACTTTGATTCATATAATGTTTTTAATGGCTGCTGCAAACTTACAACAGAAGTAGGGGTCACATATAGCAAGCCGCTACGTTACAAATGCATTTCACCAAACAAGAACCCTGATCTTGACCATTCTCATGACATTACGCAGCCAGATTGATGCCTGTGTGCATGGGATGTGTCATGAAAAGCACAGGTAACTGCAATGTAGTTTTATGAATGTTACTGTCACAACGTACAACTGTCAGATGGAACTTCAGCATTTGTGGGGATGAAAATGAATAGGAGAATCAGCTGAACATGAACCGGACATGCGATTGTACATCTCCAGAATCAATATTACATCATTCACCTGTGAACAAAAACAGCACTAACATTTCCATTAATTCTGTTGAGACTTTTTGCAGTGAGAATGTGGATGGGTTAGGACCAAGAGGTAGACTATACTGTCTTTTGCCCTGTCTAAATGATCTATAATTGAAAAGGCTTGAAAATCACTGCCATAATGAGATGAACACTTTGTATCAGTTAGTCCCAAAGGAGATTCTGAATGGACGTTGATCCAACAATACCTGATGTTTGACAGCAACGCTACAGGCGGTCCCTGAACATGAGGTGCTGTCTCAGTCGTAAATAAATAGCAAATATAGTAAAATATACTGACATTATATCCCTAATCAGTAAGTCCCCAAGTATTCCTGATAAAGAATAATGGAGAAATTTTACTCACAATGTCTAAAACAAAGATTTGGAAAAAAAAAATTCCAAAATCATTTCTTTCTGCTTTACTTTTGTTCTATCTAGGCCAGCTTTACATTACACACCAAAGCTTATTTCCCATCTTTAATGACACATAAGCTTGCTGATGAGGAACTGTTAGTTATATACAGCTATGCAGTAATGTTTGCTGTCCAGCAGAGGACATCTACAGCACACAGTATACAGACCTTGTTTGAGTTCATCCATGCTAAAGCTATGTACCCTCAGATCATGTTGTAGAACTTCAGCATTCATTTGCCTGTATTTGGCAACATCATTTCCAAAGATGCCATTCAGAAGCATTCCATGAGCCGGAGGTCTAATCACAGAGAAGATCAGTGTATCCTGAGGTATATCCAGATCCACTGCATTCAGCACTCCAGGGCCAATCACACATATATCACCCTCCATTATCTGCATAAAAAGACAATTTCATTAATATATTGTTACAATTGATACACACAAGAATTTAAATGCTACGTTTTTGTCAATGTTCATTATGTTATATGTTACTACAGCAAGTCTTGAAAATAATTCTGAAATTGTGGCCATCTGTGTGAGAGGTGAAGACACAGAGGAACTGCAGTGTGATTTTGGTGGAAGGAATGCACAATTTTGAGTGAAACTCCTATCCTCTAAGTTTTTTCATTTTCAAAAAATTCATAGATGGTGAGGTGGGTAGATGCTTTTTAGGCTTTTCTTCATAACATCAAAAAACACCTTTGTAGCTTTCACAAGTTACAACAGCACTTTCCAATTATAATGTACACTGAACACAACAATATTTCAAGGGCCAAACAACAGTTGATATGTCAAAGGAAATCTTAGAGTTCCTAAAGAGTTGGCGAAAGAGATGGGTTTAATGGATGATATAAAAGGAGGAGATGGAGGTTGGAAGCAGAAGGGTTCAGTGTTAAAAGGGTCAAAAGAAGGGTAAATGCACAAAAAAGGAGTCAAGGGATGGGAAGTTTTAAAGGAAATCTAAAGCTAGAAAGAATATGAAGTGAGTCATGGAAAAAGTCAAACATATGAATTTTAAATTTAAAACATTCATTAAAAGTTGGTAAAGTCTTGCTAAAATTAAAAACATAGGCAAATTACATTGTGGTTGAGGAGGATTTGAACAAATTTGCATTCATAGCACAAGACAAATGAATTGCAAGAACATTAATCGTTACAGCTTTTATAAAATATCATGAAGATTAATCAGTTTTATATAGAGTTAGAATCTTTCAAAAGTTAACACTACAGAAATAAGAAAATCCATTAATACACTGTAACATTGCACTGTTCTGTTTTGAAAATGCTACAATGTGTTACAGGTTACAGATGTAAACCATCCATTATCATTGCTCCTGCTTCCTAAAATTGTCAAGGGTATTTGCAGAACGACAGTTTGTCAGTTCATTATCATAAAGGGAAACAATAGTTTGCGTAGAGCACTGAATTTAGAGCAACTCTCTCTCACGCGCTGAAGAAACTTATTGGAAAACAGCATTGAAACTTTACTGCAATTATTATTGGTCACAGTTTTGATGAATCCAATAAGTCTTTTTATCTATCATTACCTGAAGTAATTTGTTAAAAACTGAACAAAACAAAAAGTATTTGTGATATGAAAAGGATACAACTGCTGCAAGACAAACGTTTATGCTGTAGGAGGATAATGTTTTTGTAAAATTATGAGAAAATAGGCTTTTAAAAGAAATACTGATGAGCAATATGTGTGTTGTAATTTTTTATTTTAACAATGGGTATAATTTTTGGTCGTGGTCAAGTAAGGGGCCTGGAAGAGGATGTCACTTCCACTCGGGGCAGTTCAGGATTTTTCAGATGATGATAGAGTTTTCAACTCATTATTTATGCATGTGAGTTTTTGACGAGTTCAATGTGAATCTTCTGGGGTAGCAATAGGCAGAAGGTTCTTGCTCCCAATGGAAACCTCTAGGGTTGGAGGTCTGGGCAGATATTTAAGGAGACTGAACAGGCTTTCACTCATTCTAAGCCAGGAGGAACACTGGAGCCTGTAGTGATTGATCCCACCTTCCCAAAGATGTCACACAGCAGAGACTGATCCCACGACTCAGTGAGGTCATCCTGTCGTGGGAGGAGGTCCTTTTCCCCAGGATGATAGCAGGATGCCCACCTCTCTGGCCAAGGCGGTTGGGCTAAGGTAGCAGTGCAGGTCAACACTCAAAGGCATCACATAGGCTGAATCGCGTGCATAAAGGGGATTAAGTGATCTCCTGCACTCTGCAAGAGTAAGCGACACCATCTACTCATTGCAATCTGACACTAATACTGACCTGAATTATTCAGTCTATCTGTGCAAGTGCAGAGGCGTGTCAGATAGGATGATCACATGCAAGCCTCAGAACCAGATGGATGGCACGAATTCAATGGGAGGCAGCTACAACATGTTATTAATATTTTTAAAAAATCTCTGGAGTGTCTGCTTATTAATCACTCACTTCCTTTCTCTGTCTGTTGGACAAGATTCCCACTGACAGGAGGGAGCAGTCCCAGACTGGTGAAAACTACAGATTCTCCAATCCTTATCTTCCTTGAAGAAAAGGCTGCAGAGCTGGCAGGGAACGACCTAGAATTAGGACTCTCTCAGACAGCCAATGCGCCCTGACAATATTTCAGCAAAAGTATTAAAGATATTTCCTCCAGAATTTAATGCAACTCTAAGCCTGTAGTTCCTGTACTGTTACAACAGTGATGTCTACCCAAAAATGTGGAAAATTGTCCAGGTATGTCCCATACACACAAAGCAGGACGAATCCAATCCAGCCAATTACCACCCCATTAGTCTACTCTTGATCATCAGTAAAGTGATGGAAGGTGTCATCAAAAATACTACTTAGCAGTATTTGCCTTGCAATAGTCTGTTGATTCTTTATTCATTCACGGGATGAGGGCGTCACTGGCTAGGCAGCAATTATTGCCCATCCCCAATTGCTCAGAGGGCAGTTCAGTGTCAACCACATTGCTGTGGGTCTGGAGTCACATGTAGGCCAGACCAGGTAAGGATGGCAGTTTCCTTCCCTAAAGGACGTTAGTGAACCAGATGGGTTTTTCCAACAATCGACAATGGATTCACAGTCATCATTAGACTCTTAATTCCAGATATTTTATTGAAATCAAATTCCACCATCTGCCGTGGTGGGATTTGAACCCAGGTCCACAGAATGTTATCCGGGTCTCTGGATTAACAGTCCAGCAATAATACCACTAGGCCGTTGCCTAGTTTGCGTTCAGTTTGGGTTCTGCCAATGACACTCAGCTCCTGACCTCATTACAGCCTTGGTTCAAACATGAAGACATGAGCTGAATTTCAGAGGTGAGGGGAGAGTGACTACCCTTCGCATCAAGGAGCCCTAACAAAACTGGAGACAACAGCAATAAGGGGGAAAACTCTCCAATGATTGAAGTCAAAACTGCCACAAAAGAAGACAGTAGTAGTTGTTGGATATTAGCGATTTCAGCTCCAGGACATCTCCGGAGGCATATGTCAGGGGTGTGTCCTTGACACAACCAACTTCAGCTGCTTCATCAATGAACTTCCCTCCATCATAAAATTGTTAGTGGGAACATTCACTGATGATTGCACAATATTCAGCACCATTTGCAACTTCTCAGTTACTGAAGCAGTCAACGTCAAAATGCAGAAATACCTGGATAATACCCAGGCTTGGGCTGAAAAATGGCAAGTAACAAGAGTGCCATACGAATGCCAGACAATGGTGTTCTACAAGACAGACTCTAAGCATTGCCCCTTGATATTCAGTGGTGTTACCACAGAATGCTCCACAAATCAAAATCCTGGGGCCTACCATTGACCAGAAACTGCATTGAACTAACCGTTTAAATAAAATAGCTACAAGAGCAGTTCAGAAGCTAGAATCCTGCAGTGAATAGCTTACCCCCTGACTCCCAAATACAAAATACAAGTCAGGAGTATGCTGGAATACTCGCCAATTGTCTGGAATAGTGCAATTCTGACAATATTCAAGATGCTTGACACCATCCAAGATATCATAAGCTAGTTGACTGGTACCACATCCAATAACATCCACTCCCTCCACCACTAATGCTCAGTAGCAGCAATGTGTACCATCAACAAGATGCACTGCAGAAATGCATCAAGCCTCCATAAACAACACCCTCTAAACCCATAACAACTTTCATCTGGAAGGACAAGGGCAGCTGATAAATTTCAATACCATCATCTACAAGTTCTTCTCTAAACCACCTACCATTCTGACTTGAATATGTTTGCATTTTCTTCATTGTTACTGGGTCGAAATCCTGGAATTCCCTCCCTAACAGCATTGTGAGTGTACCTAGGCCAAACAGACTCCAGCAGTTAAAACAGTAAATAAAAAAACTAAAAGATTGGTTGACACTGAAAATCAGAAACAAAAACAGAAATTGCTGGAAAATTTCAGCAGATGTGGAAACATCTGTGGAGAGAAATCAGAGTCAACGTTTCCGGTCCACTGATCCTCCTTCAGAACAGGACCAGTTCTGAATGCTCCAAAGAGGAAGAACTGGACCATAGAGTCATAGAGCTGTACAGAATTGTCCAACTCCTCCATGTCAACCAGATATCCTAAATTAATCCAGTTCCATTTGCGAGCATTTGGCCCATATTCCTCTAAACCCTTCCTATTCCTATACTCATCCAGATGCCTTTTAAATTTTGTAGTTGTACCAGCTTCACTTCCTTTGGCAGCTAATTCCATACACATTCTGCATGAAAAAGTTCCCCCTCGGTCCCTTTTAAATCTTTCCCCTCTCACCTTAAACCTATGCCCTTTAGTTTTGAACTCACCCACCTTGGGGAAAAGACATTGATTATTTACCCTATCCATGCCCCTCATGATTTTATAAACCTCCATAAAATCACCTCTCAGCCTCCGATACTCCAGGGAAAATAGCCCCAGCCTATTCAGCCTCTCTCTATAGCTCAAACCCTCCAACCCTGGTGACATCCTTGTAAATCTTTTCTGAACCGTTCCACGTTTCGCAACATCCTTCCTATAGCAGGGACACCAGAATTGAACACAGTATTCCAAAAGTGGCCTAACCAATGTCATGTACAGCTGCAACAAGACATCCCAACTCCTATACTCAATGCACTGATCTATAAAGGCAAGCATACCAGATGCCTTCTTCACTATCCAAGAATTGGCACTGGAGCCAAACGCTGACTCTGATTTCTCTCCGCAGATTCTGCAAGACCTGCTGAGATTTTCCAGCAATTTCTGTTTTTGTCCCAGTAGTTTAAAGTGCAGCTCACCACTACCTTCTCAAGGACAATGAAGGATTGTCAATAAGTGCTGGCCCAGCCAGCAATGCTGACTTCCCATGAATTCATTTTTAAAAATATATTCTCCTGTCCACTTCTGACAGATGTGTAGACAGTAAGGCAAATTGTTTAGAAAAGGAGCAATGCTTGTTCAGCAGCTAATTATTTCTGCTCTCCATCATTACAAGTACTAATGACATGCTCCAGGATCATATTGGCCTAATATGGTTCCTCGTTTGTATCTCCACTTCTATGACTGCTTTAGAAAGTTCTCAGTGAGGTTTGGTCCACATGTGCAGAATGTCGCATGGTTACATGTAACCAAGCCGAGGTGAGAGCGCAAGTGGCTTTCAATGTAGTCCCTATAGAAGCAAAGTCCATAATCATGCTTAGCTCCAAGAGCTTGATGGAACACCTCATGATGTACAAATTGAAATGCATGCAATTTATGCAAAGATGAGATTTTTCAATTGATTTTGATCGATCTTACAATATTAGCATAATAAAATTAAACAAATATGCTTTAGTTAATAAAACAAAAAAATGAAACTTAAATAACTCAATGATCAATGTCCCAAAGAGGAAGCAATGCCTCTCAGCAAGCAGGTCTGAAGAAAATCATAACAGAAGAAACAGCTATCTGTAGTTCACTCAGCTGGGAATCCATTTGCCATAAAGATGTCATGGGCCTGTCCAACTTGTCTGACCATATTTTGTCTTGATATCTTCCTGTCCATAAATGGCCTTCTGGCCCATGCAGGACTATCACCTTCTCCATCCTCATTGAAGAAGATATCTCACTCTTCAATCTCTTTAGTAGACGTTTCTACTTTGGCAATTGAGGTGGTGCATCGTACAGCACACCAAGGATGATGTGGGAGGTTCTTTCTGAAGCATATTTCAGGCATCATCTGAGCAGTCCAGGCATATAAATCTTATTATGAGCCATCTCATTGTCTGCTCAATGATGGCTTTTGCAGAAACAAGTACAACTTTGTAGCTCTCCTTGGTGCCAGTCTGAGGATTCCTAACTGCTGTTGTCCACCAGGCCTACCAAAAAAGCTCTTGTCTTTTAGTAGCCAGGCCTGTAACTGATGAAGAGCATTAGGACATGAGCTCTCCTTGGGTACTGAATGCCAACCTGATTATTTGGCTGGCATGCTCACATATTAGCTCCATATAAAGGTAGTTTTCAGAGCACTCTGATGGCCACATGGATACAGTCTATAGCACCTCACCCTGTGGGAAAGCAGCCATCGTACCAAATCCACTGTCCTGGTTGTGCATCTATCTGCATCTAGCAGGAGCTTCACAAACTCCTTGGCTCCTGCAAGTACAGCATCAGTCATCATACACATTTGTGAGTGGCTGGCTGGGAAATTTTCTAGAGACTTTCAGTGAAGCCACTTTGAAGAAGTTCAGGGCCATTGATGCTATCAAGGCATCCAGTCTCCAATTGTATCACACTCCAATCAATACAAATCCTTGTCCAACTGTTGGCATATGTAGGACACCAACTCCTGGGACATTCTGAGTTGCATTCTGTGTTGCTTCTCTGTCGGTAATGGTGACCATAAAACCATCATCTGCCACCCTTACCTGGTTTGGCCTAAATGTGACTCAGATTCACTGTAACATTAACTGCCTTCTGAAATGGCCAAGCAAGCCACTCATTTCAATATTAATTATGGATAGGCAATAAATTCTGGCCTTTCAGGGACAATTAAAGGAAAAATACATTTACAACAAAAACTTCTGACTTAGTCTGTGATGAGGGGAGCAGGGTGTGAAAGTGAACAATGCAGCTGTAGGGACCCAGAAGATCGGAATGGAGGACCCCTTAGCCTCTGCAATTATCAATTACTTTCAAGATTCTTGTAGTTCATATAAGTGAGAGGAGGGACTGCAGAATGCTTACACAAACCGGTCATTGTCCCGTTCAAATTGTTGGAGTGAAAGGAATATTGTTGTCGTAGAAACGTGATAGTTATGGGGCAGACTCCGTGCTCTACGGGTTGTTTCCTGGGACGCACACTGAGACCAACATCAACTGCGCCTGGAGGACCATCAACGCGGTGAAAGACACTCTTTGGTCTGCCCGCAACTTGCTGGTCTTCCAGTTGAAAGAATTAACCCCGACCGAGTGTTGCAGACTGGCGCACTCCAAGGTTCAGGACTACGTATTGAGGGACGCACTAAAGCTTGGGGCAGCCGCCGCCAAGGCGCGGTGGAGAAAGACCACCGTGGAAGACCCCTCAGCCGGAATGTAACAGGGCCCTTTTCAGTAACTATGCCCAGCTGGTGCCGCCTCCAACTGGTCAGGGGGTCAACTATGACTGCAGGTAGAGATGACCGCCGGAGCTTTTCTTTTGCTTTTTTCCTTTAGTTGGTGTGCGTACCCCCAGGGTAACCTGGAGCGGCTAGCATGACCAGGTAGGTGTGCAAATGTGTTTATTTTTTGTATTTTCTATGAATAAAGTATATTTTTTTAAATTTAAAAAAAAGTGATAGTTATGGGGCTAGATAGGGTCCTCAGCAGCTGCAAACATGCACCTCAGAAGCTGTTGCCTGCTAAGATTAAGGACATTTACCTTAGGCTGGAAAAGAACTTGAAGTGGCAGGAGAAGGATCCAGTTGTCATGGTGCATACAAGTACACATTAGTCAAACAAAGGGGGAGGTTATGTTGAGGAAGAGTAGATAGGAGTTGAATTAAAAGGGAGAGCCACAAAGTAGTCTCTGAATTGCTGTGTGAGCAATGAATAAATTGGCATAGAGTAAATAAAATCTGAGAGTTGAATTCTTGGCTCAAAGTTTGGTGTGGAAGAAGTGGGTTTCATTTCATGGGTCACTGGGTAAAAGAGAGTTGAACTAGTGGGACTAGTTCATACGAACTCAATTGGGACCAGTGTCCTGGTTAATTGTACGACTAGAATTGTAGAGAGAAATTTAAAACAAATATTGGGGAAGTGGGTACATGTTAGGGGCTATTTGAAAAGTTCAAGAGAAAGGCGCGGTGGCTCAGTGGTTAGCACTGCTGGCTCACAGGCCTGGGTTCGATTCCGCCCTTGAGCGACTGCCTGTGTGGAGTTTGCACATTCTCCTCGTGTCTATATGGGTTTCCTCCGGGTGCTCCTGTTTCCTCCCACAGTCCAAAGATGTGCGGTCTAGGTGGATTGGCCATGCTAAATTGCCTGTTGTGTTCAGGGATGTGTAGATTAGGTGGGTTTTAGGGGGATGGGTCTGGGTGGGATGCTCTGAGGGTTGGAGTGGACTTGTTAGGCCGAAGGGCCTGTTTCCGCAACTGTAGGGATTCTATGAAAGGACAAGGCAACATGGTGATCTAGGTAACAGTAACCAAATTGTGGCAGGAAGAGAAAGTCAAAAATAACAGTGCACTAGCAAATGTGATCACAGCAGAGAAAAAAATGGCTTGAAACTGACAGCAGTGGAGGCAGGTTTAGATGAGGGTGATTTAGATTCTAAAGTGAAAATTGAGGCAATGGAAAAGTATCTCGATGTGACTAAAGACAAGCTGAATGGTACAAGAAGAAATGCAAACAGTAATGTCAACAATGGGAATACTAGAGAAAATAAACTGACGTCACTTCATTTGATTGCACAGAACATCTGCAATAAGATAGGAGAATGAGTTATAAAAGTAAAGGTACATAGTTTAGATCTAATTGCTGTTACAAAGAAACGATTACAAGACAGACAGAGTTGGGAAATAAAGATTCCAGGATACACAGCATTTAAAAAAGACAGGCATGAAGAAAAAGGAAAAGGTGTACACCTAGTAAAGAATGACATAAGGATGTTAGTTTAAAGGGCATTAACATAGAAAATCAGGAAGTAGAATCGATATAATAATTGTTAAACCATTAGAAGATTACACAAAACTTATTGTAACATGTAACAAAAGCAATTTAATACTTGTAGGGGGTTTTAATCTTCGTATGCATTGGAACAATCAAATTAGTAACGGTGGTCCAGAACATGAGTTTATAGAATGCTTGAACAGTAGTTTCCTGGAACAATATATTCGGGCACCGAATAATGTTATTTTGCATCCAGTATTGTCGAAATGTGGCAGAGTTAATGAGTGATGTCATAGTAAATGATTATCAGAGAAAGAAAGAGATAAGACTGCATTCTTTACAAAGTTTGAAAATGACTTCCTCCAATTGCAAGCAGGAATCTTAAACAAACCAAATTACCTAAGTATGAGAGGAGAATGGCCTAGGCTAATTAGGTAAATAGATTAAAATATATGTGATTATTATATAACCAGGTTAAATATTTTAACTCAAAATTGTTAACCTTTGGAATTCCCACTCCAGGGGGCTGTTTAGATTGGAAACATTTAAAGAAACAACTCAAAACTTTCAGCAAAAAGAAAAAATCAAGAAAGATTTATCCATGTTTTACTAAAGAGGTTAAGCACAGTATTAGATTAAAAGAAGATTTGTAAAATATTGCGAAGAATAGTAGTAAGCCTGAGGATTGGCAGTATTTCAGAAACCAGCAAAAGGCCACCAAAATATTGACCAAAGTGGAAAAAATCAGATGTCAAAGTAAACGAGTGAGGAATACAAAAACAGAATGTATGAGTTTCTACAAGTATCATAAAGGAACAGAGTAGCTGAAGTAAATGTTGATCCCTAGGTTTTGGCAACATAAGTTAGATATCATACATAGAGGGTAACAAAATCTAATGAGAGAGAGGAAATTAAAATAATGAATATCAACAAGGAAAAAGGACTGGAGAAACTCAATGGACTAAAGTCAACAAATCCCAGGATTTGATGAACACAGCAGGCCCAGCAGCATCATAGGAGCAGAAAGGCTGACGTTTCGGGCCTAGACCCTTCATCAGAAAAGGGTGGAGGGGAAGGGGGTTCTGAAATAAATAGGGAGAGAGTGGGAGGTGGATAGAAGATGGATAGAGGAGAGGATAGGTGGAGAGGAAACAGACAGGTCGAAGAGGCATGGATGGAGCCAGTAAAGGTGAGTGTAGGTGGGGAGTTAGGGAGGGGATAGGTCAGTCCAGGGAGGACGGACAGGTCAAGGGGGCGGGATGAGGTTAGTCGGTAGGAGATGGGGGTGCGGCTTGATGTGGGAGGAGGGGATAGGTGGGAGGAAGAACAGGTTAGGGAGGCGGGGACGAGCTGGACTGGTTTTGGGATGCGGTAGGGGAGGGGAGATTTTGAAGCTTGTGAAATCCACATTGATACCATTG
>NC_063341.1:38111472-38134458 GCF_021869965.1 Rhincodon typus
GGCCGCAGGGTTCCCAAGTGGAATAGGAGTTGCTGATCCTGCAACCTTCGGGTGGCATCGTTGTGGCACATAGGAGGCCCAGGATGGACATGTCGTCTGAGAAATGGGAGGGGGAGTTGAAATGGTTCGCGACTGGGAGATGCAGTTGTTTATTGCGAACCGAGCATAGGTGTTTTGCAAAGCGGTCCCCAAGCCTCCGCTTGGTTTCCCCGATGTAGAGGAAGCCACACCGGGTACAGCAGATGCAGTATACCACATTGGCAGATGTGCAGGTGAACATCTGCTTGATGTGGAAAGTCTTCTTGGGGCCTGGGATGGGGGTGAGGGAGGTGGTATGGGGGCAGGTGTAGCACTTTCTGCGGTTGCAGGGAAAAGTGCCGAGTGTGGTGGAGCTGGAGGGGAGTGTGGAGCGGACAAGGGAGTCACGGAGAGAGTGGTCCCTCCGGAAAGCAGATAAGGGTGGGGAGGGAAAGATGTCTTTGGTGGTGGGGTCGGATTGCAGATGGCGTAAGTGTCGGAGGATGATGCGTTGGATCCGGAGGTTGGTGGGGTGGTACGTGAGGACGAGGGGGATTCTTTTTTGGTTCTTATTGCGTGGACGGGGTGTGAGGGATGAGTTGCGGGAGATGTGGGAGACACGGTCGAGGGCGTTCTCGACCACTGAGGGGGGGAAGTTACGGTCCTTGAAAAACGAGGACAACTGAGATGTACGGGAGTGGAATGCCTCATCCTGGGAGCAGATGCGGTGGAGGCGAAGGAATTGGGAATAGGGGATAGCATTTTTGCAGGAGGGTGGGTGGGAGGAGGAGTATTCTAGGTAGCTGTGGGAGTCGGTGGGCTTGAAATGGATATCGGTTTCTAGGTGGTTGCCCGATATGGAGACAGAGAGGTCCAGGAAGGAGAGAGAGGTATTAGAGATGGTCCAGGTAAACTTAACGTTGGGGTGGAAGGTGTTGGTGAAGTGGATGAACTGTTCGAGCTCCTCGTGGGAGCACGAGGCGGCGCCGATACAGTCATCAATGTAATGGAGGAAGAGGTGGGGTTTAGGGCCGGTGTAGGTACGGAAGAGGGATTGTTCCACGTAACCTACAAAGAGGCAGGCGTAGCTTGGGCCCATGCGGGTACCCATGGCCACCCCTTTTGTCTGTAGGAAGTGGGAGGAATTGAAAGAGAAGTTGTTGAGGGTGAGGACGAGTTTGGCTAAGCGGATGAGGGTGTCAGTGGAGGGGGACTGGCGGGCCCAAAACCAGTCCAGCTCGTCCCCGCCTCCCTAACCTGTTCTTCCTCCCACCTATCCCCTCCTCCCACCTCAAGCCGCACCCCCATCTCCTACCTACTAACCTCATCCCGCCCCCTTGACGTGTCCGTCCTCCCTGGACTGACCTATCCCCTCCCTAACTCCCCACCTACACTCACCTTTACTGGCTCCATCCATGCCTCTTCGACCTGTCTGTTTCCTCTCCACCTATCCTCTCCTCTATCCATCTTCTATCCGCCTCCCACTCTCTCCCTATTTATTTCAGAACCCCCTTCCCCTCCCCCATTTCTGATGAAGGGTCTAGGCCCGAAACGTCAGCCTTTCTGCTCCTATGATGCTGCTTGGCCTGCTGTGTTCATCCAGCCCTGCACCTTGTTGTCTCGGATTCTCCAGCATCTGCAGTTCCTACTATCTCCAAATCCCAGGATTTGATGGCTTACATTCTAGGGTTCTAAAAGAGATTGCCACAGAGATTGTGGATACGCTTGTTACAATTTCCAAATGTTCCCTCCCTGGAGTGGTCTCAGTAGATTAGAAATTAGCAAAAATAGCACTGTTGTTCAAGAAAGGAATGAAAGAAAATAGGGAACTACAGGCTATTTAAACCGACAGACATTGGGAAGGTACTGGCATACATTAAAAAATTCTTACCAATGCAATTAAAAAAGTATAATTTAATTAGATCACGTTTCTATGAAATTTGTTAGAGCTTTCTGAGGCTGTAACTAGTTGTGTAGATAAAGTTCAAACAGCAAATGTAGTGTTCTTAGATTTCCAAAGGGCACTTGCTAAGGTATCATTAAAGAGATGATATATAAGATAAAGTCTTATGGAGTTGTGAGTTATATTATAATGGATTGAATATTTGTTAATGGACAAGCGTCATATGGAATAAGGATAAATTAAATATTTTCAAGTTGTGAGGCTGCAACTAGTAAGGAGACAGGCAATGCTTAGAGCACATGATGATGATACAAAGCTGGGTAGAATGAGAGCTATGAGGAGGATATAGTGGCTATAAAGAGACATAAACAGCCTAAGTGAGTGTCAACAACGTGGTACAGAGAGTACAATATGGGGAAGTGTGAAGTTATTCACTTTGGTCATAAGAATAAAAAAAAATTAAAGGTCCAAAACTTGTAAAATTGATGTTCCGAGAGATGTTAGTACACTCCTACAGGTAACACAAATTGTTAGCATACAGTTACAGCAATTAGGACAGCATGTGGCATGTTGGTCTTTATTGCAAGGGGATTAAAGTATGAGAGAAAAAGAGACTTGCTGTAATTATATGGACCTCTGGTGAGACCACACCTGGAATAACACATGCAATTTTGTTCTCCCCATTTCAGGGAGGATATACTTTTAGTGGAGTTGTGCAGCTAAGGTACACAAGATTGTTCTCTGGAATGAGATGATCGTCCTTTAAAATGAGGCTGAGTAAATTTGTTTCATTGTCTGGAATTTAGAAGAATGAGAGGTAATATCATTCAAACATTCAAGGTTATAAAGGGGCTTGACAGGTAGATATTGTGACATTGTTTTCCCTTGATAGCGAATCTAGAAGTGGGGTACAGTTTCAGGATCATTTAGAATTGAAATGAAAAAAATTTCTCCACTCAAAATCATAAATCTTTGGAATTCTCTACTCCAGAGAGGTCTGATCCATCATCATTGGATATATTTGAGACAGATTTTTGATCTCTCATGGTATCAACAGATACAGATAAAAAGGAGATAGATAGGATTTTCAAATACCAGGAAGTTGACGGTAACACTAGTTGGCATGAAAGAAAAGTTGGGGAAGTTGGCCAGATCAACCATGATTGTTGAATGACGAGACAGGCTTCAAGGGCTGAAGGTCCTATTCCTGCACCTACTTCTTACTTTCTTGTGTGGGGAGAGGGTGGAAAAACAGAGTCAAAGCCCAAGATCGACTACAACCATCTTGAATGTGGAGCAGGCTTGAACGGCCAAATTATCATGTGCTTGTGACAGGCTGTCTGTGAGCGCCTACTCCTTTATGATTGCACTCCTTCACCACCATTTGTGTACTATACCACAGCTTCTTAGTCATTTGTGACAATCCATTCAGTATCCTCTTGGCTAAAGTTCTGCAATGAAAGATGGCAACAGAAACCTTGCTGTGACTTGCCAGGAAAAATAATAATACAAGCAAAATTAGACCAAGAAATCTTTCATTCCCTTAGTGCCTGTTTTGCCAGTGTTTTTGCCTGAACTAATGCAGCTGAGGTGTCTCATAAAGGAGATGACTGATGACCTTCCAGGACTACCTCAAGCAACTCTGGTCCGCTAACAGGAAATAGTAAGGGCACTGGCGGTGAGACAACATGAATGCTGTCACTCTAGCTCTAAACAGCAGGTTCACATACAACAAAGCTCCTGACAACAAAGCTGACTGACAGCTCAGCAATACAAGCAATCTGTTGGAGGGACAATTGCTGGACAGCTATCAAAGTTTGAAAATCCCTCAAGCATGGAGATCCCAAAAAATTGTGATGGGATCAGTCTGAGCCTGTATAACAGCAAGCATAGAGTACATGAGCTTTGCCCGCAAATCTAAAATATTGACTGGCTTCTGCCAATGCTAGAATTAAAGCTGACATCAATTACCGCATCATGGGAGGCTCTGCTTTCATTCTATTTTGTTGGCTCCCCCTTATTCTGTGAAAGTGATGGTCTTCATGCAAAGTGCAATTCCCTTTAGCCCATACAGGTGTCTAACTATTCGATTGTTTGTAGAATGACTGCTCCAGTCTGTTTTCTTTTAAATTTAGGTTTGCAATAATTTAATTAGTCTTTGACTTAGCTCAAATTCTCCATTTTTTTTTTCCTAATTTATCTTGTGTTCTCGACAATAAAGCTTGGTGCCTTCTTCAAAAATACCCTGAGGATTAAACCAGGTTTTGTTTCTAAGTACAGAGCCATTAGGAAAAAATAAGGCATCACCTTCTCATGGAAAAGTGCTTTACCATAAATAGGGGTAAAAATTTGCAAAGTCATCTGCTACTTACACTTGAATAATTGGTGATACACACAACCAATATAATGGAGAGTATACATATTTTGATATGCCATTTTGATGTCTTTCCCCTTCAAATTCAAACAAATTATGACATAACTGACTGGTTTTCCAAATAATGGTACCAAATGGCCATTGTTCTGTTATGAATGATGGAACATGTGGCAAGATCTAAAACACTGACGGAAAAAAAACCCTGTCATTCAGAATAAAAGATTAAATAACATCAGAACTACCTGACATAGATTATGAATAAATATAAGTTTTTTTTTTAATATTCTTTCTTTGCTCTGTCCATACTCACTGTGATGTTTCCCAGCTGCAAATCTGGAGTTTCATCGTTGATTGGGTTGATGATGACATAAAATGGCACTGCTATAGATTTATGTACAGCGTCACTAACAGATACCATAAAGTGGTCAGCTGTGGGCTCCATCTGGTTATGTCTGCATTGGATGTAGTTGATGTAGCCTGCCCTGAGGTGCTGCAGACTGAAGGAAGCTATTAAGCCAACAGATTGGATCAAACATCTATGGTTTAAAATTACATACAACATAAAAATCTTTCAAAATAATTCACATTCATGTCACATTCCTCCATCTAGAAGCCTGAGATACTCTTGGCTTCTCACTTCTACCAGATAATACACTTAGTCTAACATAGGATAATTTCACCAGATACATCATGCTATGACTGGTGGCACAATTATTCTAATGTCCTCTTTCACCAACTTATATTTGTGTTTTATCTTTATGATAATAAAAGACAGCAAAACACATCACAATATTTCATAACTGTACTTGAAGTGAAACTATTATAAAATGTTCCTTAAGCTGTTGATTATTTCTCTTGAGATCTGCATGAAGATATTTGTAATGCATCTCCTGTCATATGAATATTTCCAAAATTTAATTTGATGACAGTGCTAATGGCAGCTTATGATCATGTATTGGTTGTCTCCGGGCTGCAGCTTAATTAAATTTTCATTGAAAGCTTAACAATACCATATTAAGAAAGCATAATCTAGATTTGGATGTTGACTCTTTCCTATACGTTCCAAGTTTGAACATTTCATTATTCAATACCTGCTTCTTTCGAAATAAAAGAGCCATGCTCTGAATGTTATGCCATTTTAAAAAATAATATGCGTTATTCTAAATATAAAGATGATTAATGTTTCCACTCTTATTTCTATTGGTTTGCATTTCAAGCTCCACCAGTGATATTACTGCAGAAAGTGTAAATCAAATTGTTAAAAATCAACAAAAATCCAGATCTTAACTTGGAGTTGCAAATGAAAACGAAACACAGGCTATTTTATTTGTACATGGAATGTGAATGTTGCTGGCAAGACCAGTATTTATTATGCATTCCTAATTGCCCTTGAGAAGATGGTTGTGACCCACCTTCTTAAACTACTGCAGTCCATATGGTATAGACATAACCACAATGCTGTTATAGAGGGTTCCAGAATTTTGTCTCAGTGGCAGCAAAAGAATTGTGAATTTTTGGTGGTGAACGTGCACTGGTGGTGTTTCCATATGCTTGTTGCCTAAATTCTTCTAGATGGTAGACTCATGGGATTGGATGACTTTGCAAGTGGTTGCGTAACCCTATTGTGATCTTTTTGAGTAAGATGGATATTACTCTGAATTTTCAGAATCCATGGGACAGATATATGGAGCAACATAACATTGCCTGGCCTTTGATACTAACAATCCTGCTCCTGAAAATTAGTATAGCAGTTAGCTCAGCAGCAACCTGCCAGGCAAAAGTTGCACCCACCCTATTGCAACAGGACAAGGAAATTTTCAGGCTTTTAACATGTTGCAAGGTTTTGATGTCTTTTAAAAGTAATAGCCCAATTCAACTAATTATATCTACAAGTATTGAAAAGATGAAATGTACATCCTGAAGTTGAAATCACAGAGAAACAAATTTTAGGTAAAATCTGAGGTCATGGTAATTATGCATCGAAGTGTTCAAGGGAATAAAAGGGAGTTTTTCTTCAAAAGGTAGACCATGCCCATTCATTTTGACTGCATAATTAGAGCAAATTTATCTTTAACGTGATAACTAATCACCAAGGTATTTGTGGTTTATCAATATGATCATAGAATTCCTATAGTGTGGAAACAGGCCCTCCGGCCCAACAAGTCCACACCTACCCTCAGAGCATCCCACCCAGACCCATCCCCCTATAACCCACCAAATCTACACATCCCTGAATACTTTGGGCAATTTAGCATGGCCAATCCACCTAACCTGCACATCCTTGGGCTGTGGGAGGAAACCGGAGCACACCGAGGAAACCCACGCAGACACAGGGAGAATGTGCAAACGCTACACAGACAGTTGCCCGAGGGTGGAATTGAACCAGTGTCACTGGCACTGTGAGGCAGCAGTGCTAACCACTGAGCCACCCATAATCTGTTTATGTTTCAGACCGTGAAAAGGAAGGAAAACAATCTCAATATTAATTTTTAAATTGATGTAAATTGTCAAAATGAATTATTAAAAGTTAATTGCAGTTAGAATTGTTACGAGATTATTTTTTATTCATTCATTAAATGTGGGCACTGCTGGCTAGACCAGCGTTTATTGCCCATCCCTAATTGCCCAGAGGGCAGTTAAGGGTCAGTCCTATTGCTGTGAGTCTGGAGTCACACGTAAGCCAGATCAGGCAAGGACAGCAGATTTTCTTCCCTAAAGGACATTAATGAAGCAGATTGGTTTTCCCAACAATCAATTATTCAAAGACTGCTTTGTGTATGTGTTTATCAAATGTAAAATGTTAAGTCTTATGGAAATCGTTAAGGAATTAGACTTTTTTTTACCTATGTTTATTCCAGCATTGCTTTTTTCATACCCCGGTGATGGGAGAGTGTTCTCTAGATATCCAAACAGGGGTAAACTCTCCAGCACAAAGACTAGTTCCTCTGCGATCGTGTCTTCATCTATGGCAGATAGAAATTCTAATACCAAGCTGGCTTGCGATGCTTCATCAACTGCAAATGTATCCCCTACAAATGAAGAGAAAACTGTATAAATCAGATTAAAAGGAACTTTACAATAACAAATCTCACAAAGATTGCAAGGAACATCATGGGCCATTTATCAGGCTGAACTTTCCTGTGGGTTTGGCACCTGAACATCAGGGTGAAAAAGAGGTCCTAATTGTCTGCGCATTGGCTTCTGCTGCTCAATTCGGTAAAATTCTTCCCCTAAAACACAGTTTGCATTGGTACAAAGTTTTCAGGTTGTGTACTGGTGAAGCTATTTTGAATCCAGTTAGATTAAATTCTAGCCGGTTGCGTCTAACAATTTCAAGAATTATTTGAATACTTCACACCAACTACTGTGTAAATACAACTGGAGTACTGTAAGCGGGGGGTGTAAAAGTCATACCGATGACATCACATTGGATGGGAAAAGCACTCACAGGGGCATCCTGTGTGTCTGGAACTCTGAGGTGGCATTACATACATTAAACAGCCGTGAGTTGATTTAATACTGTACTTGAAAACCCAGACAATGCCAATCCATTCAAGATACTGGCATATTACTCACCAAATAACATGCAAGAAGGACACAGAAGTTGCATTTTTAAAAAGGTAGGCAACCAATTTGCTGCTAAGGTACTCTAGAAAAATTCTGCCATTGCAAAGTTTCAGGAACTAACATGGGGGACTTTTCAGGATGTTGATTATTCCCAGATTTATCAGTGTGTTTTGCTCCATCTTTGGAGGATGGCAGAGGATTTGGTGAACTGTTCACACAAAGTCTGCAATTGCAGCACTTTTGGATCTACAATATGACAGGCAGGTAGACTATAAGCTGCAGAGAGGAAAGATGTATGCAATACCATTTGGAACTGGACTCCTCCATGCTCCTTTACAGAGACAGGAGGTGCTCTGACAGGCCAGCCAATGTAGCAACTCTGTATGCACCCTCTCCTGTATACTGCCTCATCAAAATCTTCATCTCAGTCCCCAGTAGCAACTTGTGGCAGAGACCTCACCATCTAGTGAGCTGGTACATGAACCACTGTTAGCCTGGCCTGGCTTTATCCAAAAGGAACCTCAAAGCAGAGTTATCAAACAAAATTTCCACAGAGCCACATAAGGAAGACAAGGACAAGCAACCAAGTGCTTTGGACAAAGAGAGATTTTAAGGAGAGTATTAAAGGAAGTGACAGAAGTAGAAATATTAACAATTAGAATTCCAGAGTTTTGGGTCTTGGCAGCTGACAGTATGACCACCAACACTTCAGTCGATTATGGACTTCTGTTATTATTCACAAGGTTATAACTCAGAACTTTTAGGAAAGAAGGTGGACTAAAAGAAAGGAAAAAGAGTTATAAAAACTCAGACATTCTTAGGTTTGAGGCAAATATTTGTAATTAAATCTTTTAATTTGAGCACATTGAGTAAAAATGATGTTGAGATATTTAGCTGATATTCCTGACTCTGCCTAATAAAGTTTAATTACATTCACAAAATATTGTAATTATGTGAACATTTCTAAAGCACCAATATAATTTAATTTATGAAGTACCAATGTAACTTTACATTTTTACCTTTCCATCTAAATCAAAAGCTGCATGTGGGCGATCGCCCACAGCTCCCATCTGGGGCCTAGCATCTGTGTTTGGTGGAAAACAGTATTTGCAGAATCTTAACTTTGAATGCAGTGGACTTGAACCTACCCGTGTATGTTAATATTTCTTCTGACTACACAGTCTAGCAGATGGATTGTTGTGTCACTAGTGACCTTGATCAGTTTTCTGCTTGAGTGGAATTTCAAAGTCCCTTGTTCATGCTAATCCTTACATCCTGCCTCGTGATGTGATAAACATAATATGTAGATTTCAAAAGATTTTGCTTTCGTTAGGGTCACTTATCTGATATTATGCATTTTTACTATTAATGTTAAATCCACATCTTTATAATAAACTGGTTCAATATGTTAGATTCAGTTATCTATGATAACATTCTAGAGGTTAAAGACTGTCTCTATTTGGCTATAAATACATGGAATAAGATAAATTTTTGTTTTGAGCAAGGTCATGCTGAGGCATGCAACATTTCCCAACTTTGGGTCTAGCACTAGCACCAGTTACATATTTGTACGATGCTGTTCAGCTTGAAGTCACCTTTATCTTACACAAACTGCACAAATTAAAGCCAAGCATCAAATAATATGTCTTACCACTATCACATCTTCCAACATTGTGGGTTTTCTGTGAAAGACTGTCATTTCACTGGAATTTATCTGCAATTAATGCTGTTTGTTAGAAAAATGAAGTTGATTTGATGGGATGTAAAAAAGTTACAAAATTAAGGATGCTAATGACAGCTTTGTTTAATCTGAAAAATACAATGGTGAGTTTTCACCCACCAGATCAGAAAAGGTAGATGGAAAGTTAAAAATGGAAATGTAAACAGTAAAGTTATTATAGATGCAAAGAATGTTTTCAATTGTGCAAACAGAAATCAAGAATATCCAAGTGGTTTTGAATTCAATTTAATGAACACAACATGAGCTTGCTTTATGGTATAATATATCAGAGAGATCATGGGAGGTGATGCACATCCTAACTTGATAAAAGCAAGTGGCCATAGTAATTAACAGTGATTAGAAGTCATGCTACACTTAGACGATACGAACCAGAGAAAATTCAGCTCAACATAAAAGGAAAAGAAAATCTTGGAAGTGGCTTGCAGTGGATCTTTTAAGGGTCATTGTATTGACTGGTAGAAACAGGCTAGTATGTACTGTGTCGCGATCCACTATTGACCACTCGCAACCAATACAAAGGACAAAAATAGGCTCTATAAGTTAAATAAACTATTAAATGAAATACAGCCAAAGAAGTAGGTTTTAGCTGGCAAATTTAATACTGATATCAGGAAGCTCTTTTTCACGCAATATCATCAACACATGAAATGCACTTCCAGTTGGAATAGAAGTGGAAGCCACTGAATCGCTTAAGAATATCCAAGTATCGCAACAAATATAACAATGTTAGTTTCATGCTCCATGTAAATGTGCCAGCTAATCTTGAGATGTAAATGCTGTGTATAGAAATATAAATGGTCATGGACTAACCAACTTGAATTGTAGGAGGTTGATTGTTGACTGGCATCACAGTGATGTTAAGGTCATAGAAAGGGAGAGAGCCATGAAGTGGCACTGGTGGTGGAAGAGGTCCATCATAACAGCAGCTGTCCACTGTGCCTGCTTCTGCATCAGATACAATTACTGTGACAGTATCCATGCAAGGACTATATCCTATTTCACCACCTGGAACGAAATAAGAGATTGACATATTTATAAGATTGATATTCTCAATCGACACTAGCATCACAAGCATACTTAGCAGATACTGAGTCTATAAATCCTATTCATTAACATATTCTTCAATGCTCTTTGCATAGAGTAAACCTATGGAGGGAAGCTCTATGGTTAACTTCTTTGACGCTGGTGTCATACCTTAAAGAGAACTTTCAAATTTTAGTGGTTAACTAAATAATCTAGTGATTGTCAGATACTTTAGAGACTTTTAAGTGACTCTTGGATAGGTACATGGAGGATAGTAAAATGTAGGGTATGCAGGGTAGATTGATTTTAGTAGGATAATAGGTCAGCACAACACTGTGGGCTGAAGGGCCTGTACTGTATTGTACTGTTCTGTGTTCTATGACTGTTTACGACATGAAATTAAACTAGTAGATTGAAAGGTCTAGATATAGAAACTGAAGGAGGAGGCAGAACAAGTTTCTTTATAGAAAGAGATATGTTGAAGGCAGTGTTGAAAAAGGGCTTTTTCTTTGGGGCAGAGGTGCACCCTCTTGAAGGCTCTGCTGTGTCTGTCTGTCTGGACAGCAGTGACAGAGTAGGTGAACACAGCTTCAAGTTTGGGATTTGTCACATTTGCTAAGTATTTTTCTACAACTACGTGTTGTCCTGTACTTCTCTGAGGTGAAGAGGAAATTTCAAACAAATGTGTATTTTAACAGAACTGTTCCCTTAAAAAGAATTCTTAAATTTCTGAAAATGCTAAGATGTGAAAAGCTACAGAATTTAAAATAAAAACTGGACACAAATGCAAATAAAAATAAAGTCAAACATTAAACATTCAACCAAATAAATTACGAAATAACCCCAATATATCAAAAATTCATTTTTTTCCAAAACCATTCAAAAGTGTATATCAAAAACAAATAAAACTATGAGGTTACTTCACCAAGTATATGAACATGGTGCCTAAAGTCATGGTTCTGTGTTTCACTACTTTTTCAATTTGATATTTGTTGCAGGTATTTGAAGTTCACAGAGACAGTTGCAAGGACTTTGAGCAGTTTGGCCCAACAGTAAAATTAGAGAATGAAGATAGGCTTAGGGCAGACCAAAGGTTTCCAACCAAATGTCTCCTGCTACATTGCTGCACTTTCAATACAAAGTTACCTTTGTATTCTTTCAATGTTTTGTTTATTCAAAAAAATATAAAAAATTGGAAAGACTATCTAAGAAAATGTTATACACTGCCAAAGCAATTCATTTTATGAAGCAGTGGAATACTGTTTTGTACATCCATTTCCTCAGTAAAGTAAATACTACCACATGCTAACATCCCTACCGGTGTGCCAATAGGAGATTAAACCTTGGATGATATCCAGTTGTGAGAATTTGTCAACCGTGACATCTTTTCTTCTTATCAGTCCAAATGATGGTGAACGAGCGATCATATATGTCAGCTTTGTGTCATTACTGTCAATATCTGTAGCATAAAGATATTCAGAGGTGATGATGACCTTTTCTCCCTCAGGACATTGGAGACCAGATTTCAAATGTGGCTGTAGCTCTGGAGGTTCATCATTGATTGGTATAACCTTTCAAAGAAAATCAAAAAGTTAATGTAAATCAAACATGAACATTTAGATTTTCATCTCCGCAAAGGCACTGGAAAGCCTGCAGTAAAATAGGGAAGCAGGAGTTGCCAACTCCAATTATAGTTCTCCGTATAGACCAGGAGGAACAACATTCAAGGAAACCTTTGTTCTTGCCCTCTACTAATCATAACCTTTCTCTTTGCTATGCTGCAGGAAGCAGGCCTACCATACCCAATCTCTGGTATTGTTTTCTCTTGTGATTGCTTCTCTTTTTCTCACCACTAGGCCCCAATCTCCAGCCTTCCACACCCTCAAGTGTCCCCAAGCAGTTGGCTGGCTGCAGCCCCAGAAACAAAGGAAAAAATGTAATAAAGTCATGTTGTTAAATTCAGTAGGATCATTGTGTGCATGGCTTTGCTATATTTTCCCCCAGGTGGTACAACCCATCACCACACCCCATCTATTCCCCTCCCATCCTCCTCACCTCTCCATGAATACTGGGGCCTAGGATCCGCACATAATGAATGGTTCAAGAAGAAAGATTGACCTCGGATGGTGATTGAGATGAACAGCACTGATTTTAGTTTTGGTTGGTAATAAAAAATACAAGGGTATTACAAACAAGTACTTTGAAATAATAAGGTTTCAAAGATTACTACATGTCTGGAAATAGGCCCTTTCTTCCTCAGGTTTTCTTGTGCATCACTGTGTGTCATTGTATAAAGGTGACTGAGTAGCCATGCATAAATCTGATTGGCCCACATTGAGGTGAATTTTCCAAGTGAATTGAAGTACCCATGCACGTCAGGTGAAAGATCCATCAGTGTTGCATTGAGCACAAATCCAGCTGCCTCACGGTGATAATACACTTGCTGGTGGCCCTCAAAGATGAGATTGGAAAACTGATTTGGGGCTGGGGAGGAGCCAGTCATGCAAGTAGATGACTAAAGCTGAGCTGGTGGTATAGAAGATGCCAGGAGTGTGGGTGGAAGGCAAGCAGAGCCAGGGCTGCCAGGAATAACATTTTGTTTGTTTTATTCAGGGGTGGGCAACAATGTGGATTTGACGTTCCAATCAGATCAGCCAAGATCTTATTGAATGATAGAGTAGGCTCAAGAGGCTGAACAACAGACTGCTGTTCCTTGTTCGGCGCATTTTTGGCATGGAACTAGAACTTGTGTGATGGGGGTTTAGTGACGAACTGTCGAGAGAGCTGGAGTCTGTGGGATGGCAGTGTGTAGGGGAACTAAGTGAGTAAAGAACTAAGGGCTCTGAAGAGTCATATCGGAGTTGAGAAGTCAGTTCTCTCCCCACAGGACTAGTGACGTTCACCAGCATTCTCAGTATTTGTTTCAGATTTCCAGGAAATGCAACAGAACTAAGGAGGTACTGGGATAAGGGTGGGGTGGTGTTGGGGAGGAGAAACAGTAGTTGGAGTGTCCTGATAGTAGACTCCGGGGTGTTGAGGGGGGATTAGCAGAGAGAGTACTGGGTATGATGGGAGAGGGTTATCCAGGAGTCCACCAGGAATTCAGAGGGTGCGGACATAATTTCATACTCTTGTTAATTTGAAGAGATGTGCTCATCAAAGATTTGTTGCAACTGCAGAGCAATCAGCCCTACTATTCATACTGTTAGGTGTACAGCTTCTAGATTTCAGCATGAATGGGTTCCCTGAATGTAATGGTGCAGATACAGCCCTCAATAGCAGCGAACCACTCAGCACTCACTGCTGTTGACAATCATCCACTAATTCTTAAAAATGCACTATTCCCTAGAAGTTTCCTTTTACACTGCTACATACTTGAAATTGTGGACTCTTTCATCAGAATTGGGCCATAGTCCTACCAGAACATAGGGCTGCTGTCTCTCATTTGAGAAATGACTCGTGGTGGTTTAACTTGAAGGTCACCATATCTCAGATGAGGAGACAGTTTGAGATGGAGAGTCCTTCAAAGTAAACTCAGCTGATGTGAGAATTGAACCCATGCTGTTGGCATCACTCTGCATCATAACTGAGCTAACTGATTCCTTCATAGGACTATAGGTATTACAGCTTCATGCAAACCTATGCCTGCATTCCTGGAATTTAGAATGGCAGCTGATTTAATTGAAATATTATGATGTATCTCAGGGGTTTGACAGAGTGGATGCTAAGAAAATGTGTCTCTTATATCATGACATAGATTCTAGACCAGTCAGTCCTGTACTTTTAAGACATAGATTGTCAAGTGTCACATGACATTTCAGTACAAATATGCCTGCCTTGCCTTTGGTCACTCTCTGTATCATGACACCTCTTTAATGTGTTCAGTCAGATGTATGCATAGTAATATCAGTAAGCACAGAACTTAGATTGTGTGTCCAAATCTGAGATACTGCAACCATGTAAATAGTTAATGTTTTAAGCACATTTCAAGACATATGTTTTGACAAGAACCCAACTTGGTGATATTTGTTATTCATACAGAAAGCCACAGATTATATCAGTTTCCCCTAACTGAGGAATCTAGAGCATAATAAGGTACGTTTTTCCATTTGTACTCAAATTGTGGTGGTTAGTGAGATTCATGGCATTTATTCTGCCATGACCCAAATGAATTTTCTGAAGTAATCTTCCACTTTTCACCTCATTAATTATGAAACTGAGATGTTGGGCACATTTCTTGGGAATCTCTGGCAAGCAAGATGGAAGTACTTGGCCTAGATGGTAACGGAGTAGCAGCGCTGCGTTCGAGATCTTGGTCCAGGGGTCACCCACGTCCGTCTGCTTTCTTTGTTTCTTTTTTTGTTTTACCTTTGCTCTTTGTCTTTTGCTATTTTTCTTTTTTCCTCTCTTTTCTAGCACCTTGGGCAGGGTGAGAGCAGGCCCACCCTCTCGAGAGTGTGCGGCAGCAGCAACAACAGAATTGGCTCCTCCCAGCATGGGCAGTGGCAAGACTCATAGGGGAGGAAAACCAGCCCAGTGCAGGGGAGAGAGTAAGCCCAGTGCAGGGGAGAGAGTAAGCCCAGTGCAGGGGAAGAGACTGAACTCAGCACAGGGGAGAGATTGAGCCCAGTGTGAAAACAAGAGTGAACCCATCACTGAGGGGATTGAGCCCTGAGGCGACTTCAGTGAGGTAGTCTCAGTGGCACCTGAGGATCAATGACTTCTTTGTTGGCTATAACCAGCGCTGCTGGCAGTAAGAAGGCACCACAGCAACATCAACTGCAGTGATTGTCTCCAACGTTGGTGTATCCGAGGTGGGTGGTGATGAAGGTGAATCAGCCCAGTCATGAAAGATGGCACCTGACGGTCAGCAACTTTCAACGTTAGTTGGCTCTGGCAAGGCGATAGTGATCCTGAGCCAGCTCAGAACTTGTACATAGATGGACTTCTCTTTAAGTTTTATCTTTTAATTTTCTATTATTCTTAAACTATCAAAATGGCACTGGATTATGGTGACAAATGAAGATGTTTCAATGTATTTTATTGTATTTCACTGTAAAATGCATGTGACAATAAATCATTCATCCATCCATTCATTCAAGTGCTGCTACTGTTGGGATGGTTTGGCTTTCAAGGTTCTGGCATCATAATTAAAGCTCAGTTTTACATCACATCAGATGCTGCAAGCCAGGAATGATCCCTCCCACTGTAGTTCTTGAGACAATGTCCTTGCAAAAGGCAAAGTTTGTCCTCTATTTCCAGGTAAGAGATTTGAAGTTGCTGGTGGATGAGATAGTAGAGAGGAGGACTGTCCTCTTCCCTTAGTGCCACCGCTGGAGGTTGAGCTGGCCAGATAAGAGCAGAATAGCTCATGTAGGGATGAAATGACCACTACCTTGCTCTGCTTTTTCTTATAATATTGTTATGCATTTAGGTTAAAAGGTTTTGATAGGTCTATTAGGGAGAGCCAACCTTGTGATCACAGATATAAGATGGTCCCTAATAAATCCAAAAAGGAATCCAGGTGAAACCTCATTATCTTGAGGTGGCTGGAATGTAAAACTCACTACGACTGCAAGTGGTTGATATGGACTGCAAAGGTCTAACTATGAGGAGCTAGGCAAGCACATGATGAAAGCAAAGATGGATGGGTTGATGAGGTGAGATGAAATCGTATAGGAGAAAGTTTGTATGGAATGTAAGCATAGCATGGACTTGGTGGGCCATGAAGCCTGTTTTTGTGCTGTTAATACTTTGTAATACTTTAAAACTCACAAAACCCTTCACTACAGTATTTTTAGGTACTGTATTGCTTGTGTGGAGATAAAAAGATTTGACTATGTTTTTTAAAATACTCACACAGGGATCAAACTGCACCTTTATTGTTGTGTAATATTACCTAAAGCTTTTAGATGAATTCTTCTCATATGTTACAATGTAATTGACACATTCCCTTTGTCCTTACCTTTACTTTCAGCACCTCATCTGCAGTGTTAAATCCATCTGTAGCTGTAAACACAACTAAATCATGCAGTGTTTCTGAATCATCATGTTTGTACCTGTGAACAGAGTGGAAATGACGCCACAAATTAAAAAAACACAATCTTAAGAGGAAAAAAACAAACAACAGCTCAAGTGTTACCTTCTATGGACACAAGATCAGTTACACCCATACCCTATGATCGCTGACAATAGACAGTAATGTTTTATAATTTCACATGAAACTTGTTGAAAAAAATCTTTTAACTAAAAACTAAATGGTCTGTACCTTATTCAAAAGATACATACAATGCACTGGCCAAATCACACAATGGGATAACTGTGAACAACATCACAGCAAAGCACTCATCTGATTGACAAGTCGGAAACAGATTGTATCAATGTCAGCAGCTATTGTAGATATGAGGAAGAATGCTCTGCCACTGAATAAATCTTATCTGAAAGTTTATAATGAGTGAATGAGTGTGTCAGCTAACTTGCATATTTGCTGTCAGTGTGTCTGTATCTTTACCTAAACATGCTGTATAATCATCTTGAAGACAGAACATGGCAATATTTCTGATGCAATGTTATTTCTTTTAAACTGAAAGCTTAATAGTTATGGGTTAGAAACCGACCCTTGCCTTTGGAGGTTTGGCAATAGCAGCAGGGAGCCCAAATCTCCAAAAGCAGCAACCTGGATACTTGAACTGCTTTCAGGTTCAAACTCCACTGACATTTTTCCAGTGGGCTGCGGCAGATTAATGAGAAATGACACGGTGGCTTTTATTGAACCAACTGGTTTTTTTGTGGGACCTTGAGGAACTCTTCTGTTCTTCCTTCTTTAGTTATCTGTTATCAAGTTCACACCCATGAGTGGCTTAAAGAGAATGCGACTTCAAGAAATGTCTTCAGACTTGGGTACCTCATCATATATCAAGACGAAACACTACAATTGATAATAATCATAGACATACCAGACTAACTTTACTGTTACATTATTCACAGATTATCCTATGAACTATATTGCCTAATACTAGTTGGTCTACTCCACTTGCATCTCTGCAAGTGTTTTCTCTATCCTTCTCTTAACTCCACCCACACTGTGCTATTTCTGCCCAGTGAGGACTAGCTCCATGAGATCATTGCAAGGTTGCTATTAATCAAACCCTTAGACAACACTCCTGACCCCAAAGAATCTCAAAAATAAAACAAAGGGCAGCTTTTGGATGAGGCCTCTAGTGGTACCTGACAAATTCACAATTTCTGTAGAAAATAGGACTGGTATGTTCTAATAAAAACTGAAAGGACTGAAGATGCTGTAAATTGGGAACAAAAACAGAGGTTGCTGAAAAAGCTCAGCAGGTCTGCCAGCATCTGTAAAGAAAAAGCAGAGTTAACGTTTTGGGTCCGGTGACCCTTTCTCAGACCCTTCCTGAGGAAGGGTCACTGGACTCGAAACATTAACTCTGATTTTTCTTCACCGATGCTGTCAGACCTGCTGAGCTTTTCCAGCAACCTCTATTTTTGTTCCTGGTATATTCTAATATTGGTTACTAGTCCTTTCAATGCACTTTGGAATTTCACTGGAAACTGGAGACTGCCTAGCATAGTGTTTGCAAAGTTTGATGTCTCCAACTTGAGAGTAATATAGGAAAAGAATTTATCTATAGTTCATCGCTTAGATTAATCCAGAAAATGTTGCAGAAGCTACACTGAAGTGAATTTTACAAATTGAGTAAGGCACAAGATCTAAATGGGCACACCAATGAAACAAGAAATGTCATCTCTATCTGATTGGCTCAGTGATTAGCACTGCTGCCTCACAGTATCATGGGCTTGGGTTCAATTCCAGCCTCAGGTGACTGTCTGTGTGGAGTTTGCACATTCTCCCTGTGTTTATTTTGGTTTCCTCCCACAGTCCAAAGATATGCAGGTTAGGTGGATTGGCCATGCTAAATTGCCCATAATATCTACGGTGGATAAGGTAGGGGGTGGCTCTGCGTGGGATGCTGTTTGGATGTTTGGTGTGCCCTCAATGGGTTGAATGACCTGCTCCCACATCATAGGGATTCTATGGTCTATATGCCATGTTCTGTGAAACAATTCTTACTGCTTCTGTAGCATCTCTCAAGTGTATTTAAGACAAGTTACAAAAATCTCAACTTCGCTTGTAATTAAAGGAACTCATTCACTGGGATTTCCAAACAGGCTGTTGAATGATTTGTTTGATAATGTAATGTCATCTCTCGCATCTCTGGTTAGTTCTTCCAGGATAATTTTTAATTAGTGATTTCCCAGTTGATGTTTGGCAGTACAATATTTCTGGCTGCTCCAGGAACTTAATCAACCTAAAAAAATTGTCCAACATAATGTGAATATTTGCTATCCAACTGCCCATGCCTTTTGAATCCAAATGCACTGAAGGGGGTTCTCTACCAATGGCATTATTCATTGATCATATACAAAATCAGGAAAAAGTAACTCACAACTGAATATCTGACCTTATTTACTGAGCAACTCCTGCTCCTTCTAGGCTCACCTATAATAACCTTTGACTAAAACTTTTAAGAAGTACAAGACAGCCATTCAGTCCAGTCTGTCCTCTTTTCCATTTCAAGTCAACAGATCTCTGTCAATACCCGAAACATCAGCTTTCCTGCTCCTCTGATGCTGCCTGTCCTGTTGTGTTCCTCCAGCTCCACACTGTGTTATCTCTGTCATTTGTGTCTTGATTATGATTGGAAAGTTTTAGCTTGGCAAGCTGCAGTGTACGTACCTGATTTTAAATTTGCATAAACTCTCTGAAACTAACTAAATGATCAACGATCAAGACTTTCCATTTCTTCATTAAAATGTGGGGACTATCATTATGACATGCAAGGTGTTCCCCCCATCAACATCTTTGCCCATCTTGCCACCTTCTTCAGAAGTGACTATCTTGGACAACATGTAACCATTTAAGAATGGCAACTTGAGCAAATTGACCTAGTAAGCATCACCTGACTTGAAAGGATTTGAGGTCATCAAGTGTAAACATATCCCCTTCCTGCATGATGCCTCCTTGCAGTTCAATATCTCCATGCTGGGGTTTTTGTTTCAACTGAATTCGGAGATCCTCATCAACTGTGTCCTTATCTGTCACCATCAGATTATCTGCAGTGATCATACAGCTTGAACCTTCCTCAGCTTTTATTTCATTTGTGAAAATCTAGCAAAAAAAAAATCGACAAAACGTTCACATTACACATTTCAAATCCAAGTCCAAATTCAAAAAAGAAGAAAGCAGTTTTCAGAATAAATATAAAAGAGGACGAATAAATGAAAAACAAAGAAACTAAAAAGAAATTTTTATTCCTGGAGAGGTGACAGCCCACTGATATTATCACTGACTGTTAATCCAAAGACTCAGGTAATGTTCTGGGGACCCAGGTTCAAATCCTGCCATAGCAAATGGTGGAATTTGAATTAAATAAAAACACCTGGAATTAACAGTCTAATGACAGCCACCAATCCATTGTAAATTTTCAGAAAAAACCCATCTGGTTCACTAATGTCCTTTAGGGAAGGAAACTGCTATTATTACCTGGTCTAGCCTACATGTGTCTCCAGACCCACAGCAAGTCATCTGGGAAATTAAGGATGGACAATAAATGCTGGTCTCACCAGCAATGTGCATATTCCATAAATTTTTTTTTAAAGAAATGATGACATGTGCTTTTAAATTGTCCTTCATTTAAAAATTGCCAAAGGTTCTTTGAGTAGACTGTGGAGAAAGTAGAACAGCAAAGTTGGAAAAGTAAATCTGTATGCTGGGTTATAGGTTTGGAAAAAAAATTGTAGAGATAGAGTAGAACAAAGCCACAGACGAATTTGAAAATGAATAAAATTAATGTGCTAGTGAATAAGGGAACTAATTGAGGTCAGTGAGGATGGGCCAACAGCATTGACTCAGTAGTTGGTATCATATGAGATACAGAATTCTCAGTAAAATTGTTTTAAGGTGCACTTCAAGCAACTAGTAGTGAAATTTAGAGAAATCAAATCAAGAGGTTATGTTTCAAGTCTTCCACACAGAGGGGGACCACACAATGGTTGCTGTTATTGAAAAATATTCCTAGTGAGGGAGTGTGAAGCTTAGATCATAACAGACTGTTGGAGTACTCAAGACACTGAATTCAGTTTGAGTGAGCATGAAAAGTGAATGCTGTAAGCATGAAGTTTCTAGTGAAAGCTGAACAGGAACCCAATATTTGAATACCTCAGTTAAAATAATACAGGGAAGAATTTCATACAATGCCGTTAAGTGTTTATAAATTACTAGCCTACAGCATTATTGCAAGAAAAAATGTCTTGTGCAAATAATCGCCAGACAATGAGAAAAACGGAAGTAAAATATATAGATATATAGAGAAAGATTGATATCCACAATCTGACGCTACTTAGTGAGCATGAGTTGTGGACCTATATTGCATTCTTTCTCCTCACCCTCCAACTCCTCTTCTCAATGGAGCACCATAAATACTTGTCAATTACAATTCAAATAAGGAAACCTTCACTCTATCGCAGATCATTCATTCACTTTAGTAGCAGAGGTTCTAACCAGCCCATCTCTGTCAGTTTTTGAATCTGTATTTGGAATCATAGAATTTTTAGTACGGAAGGAGGCCATTTGACCCATGATGTTTATGCTGGTTCCCGAAAGAGCTACCCAGCTTGTCTCATTCTCCAGTGCTTTCTCCATAGCCCTAGAATTACAGAAGGTGTCAGATGTTAATTAGTGAGCAAATTGATACCATTAGCCCTGATCCCACTATAATTCAGTGGTAATTCAGGAATTAAATGGGGATCACATAGCACTCCCACTGCCTCAAAGATTGGAGCAAGTGAAATAGTTTGTTTTACTAAAACTATTATTTAGCAGGTAAACTGATGTATACACAAATGAGCTAAATGAAAGTTTAACAAGTTTGCTATTTTTAACATCAAAATGCTGTGCGTCCTACAAATCATAAAAGAGAGATTGAAAGCATCAACATAGATGATTAAAACTCTTTCAATGTTGATATTCCCCAGTGATTATCCCAACATTATTTATTTGTTGCTAACGTGCTTTCCTATTTACATTTCCTGCTATCTGTATAAGTGACGATCAATGTCTGTTGAATAGCAAATTACATCTTATGTGGGTGAACAAAGGGTAATGAGACCACAGAAGGGAAGTACCCGCAGGATATAAACTTATAATCATTACCATTGTTCCTTTCAATATTAACTATCTTGTATTATATGCCTCAATCCTTTAAATAGCTTTCTAAATAAATATTTTATCATAATTCATCTACTGTACAAAATGTTTTCTAATTAACACCGAGTAACATAAATACATCATAATATTTTTTAATTAAACAGTTTATTATGTATTTTAAACACACAACAAGAAAATCTGATCATTCTGGTGTACATAATCTGGAATGCTGTAGTATTTAATTGCCTTTGGGGCTGGATTATTAACGATTGAAGAGATTCTGCAGAATGCATAGCTTAAAAAAATCTATTTCTAAATGAATAAATGATTTTCTCAAGAATCTATTTCACAGTGTTTAACAGCAAACTGTTGCTGCTCTCCTGTACCTCAGGTGGTTGGTTGTCCTCGGGAATAATGGTGATGTTAAAGACAATTCCAGTCAAAGTGCCTCCTTGCTGATCATTGACAGAAAATACGAACTGCACCAATAACGGATGAGGCCCTATATCCTCGAGAGGAGGCATGTATGCTACTTTCATGTGGTTCACCGCATGCTGGAATATAAAATTAACAAGTGAGTCAAATGCAGGAAGCTTGAAGAAGAAAGGAAATACCTACCATGTCGGGAATTTCCCATTGATTGCAAGGTATACGCAAAAGTCAGTGCACTACTGGCTGAGTCGATATATGTACAAGGCAAGTATTTTTAGGAAAGTTAAATATGTGATGGGTCAGTTCTGAAGATGGAGCAAGGCATTTAATGGTGTTCATTTGCTGCATTGTGCCAAACTTGCAATTGGACAGGGCTATCGAATGGGCAATCTATAAATTGGCTGACCATTATGCATAAATCACCTGAATTTTCTTTTCAGGTGAATGATGATCATGAGTGTCCATTCTGCTTGCACCCATTTTATGCCCTTCCAAAGTCGAAATTTCTTGCCGGCTTCTCACACTTATGTTGCTAACTTCTGCTGAAAGGTTTATATAATCATTGGAGACAAGCAGAGAAAATTAATGTGTAAAGAAGTAAGTTAAAAACTTTAGAGACAACAAGGTGCAGGGCTGGATGAACACAGCAGGCCAAGCAGCATCATAGGAGCAGAGAGGCTGACGTTTCGGGCCTAGACCCT